>NW_027141246.1:0-300000 GCF_036365525.1 Heterodontus francisci
TGACTTGTCTGTCTGTGTGTGTACGTGGAGCCCTTGTTCAGTTACATATCCTGACTTGTCTGTCTGTGTGTGTACGTGGGAGCCCTAGTTCAGTTGCATATCCTGACTTGTCTGTCTGTGTGAGTACGGGGAGCCCTAGTTCAGTGGCATATCCTGACCTGTCTGTCTGTGTGTGTACGTGGGAGCCCTAGTTCAGTTACGATATCCTGACTTGTCTGTCTGTGTGTGTACGTGGGAGCCCTAGTTCAGTTACATATCCTGACTTGTCTGTCTGTGTGTGTACGTGGAGCCTAGTTCAGTTGCATATCCTGACTTGTCTGTCTGTGTGTGTACGTGGGAGCCCTAGTTCAGTACATATCCTGACTTGTCTGTCTGTGTGTGTACGTGGGAGCCCTAGTTCAGTTACATATCCTGACTTGTCTGTCTGTGTGTGTACGTGGGAGCCCTAGTTCAGTTGCATATCCTGACTTGTCTGTCTGTGTGAGTACGTGGGAGCCCTAGTTCAGTGGCATATCCTGACCTGTCTGTCTGTGTGTGTACGTGGGAGCCCTAGTTCAGTTACATATCCTGACTTGTCTGTCTGTGTGTGTACGTGGGAGCCCTAGTTCAGTTACATATCCTGACTTGTCTGTCTGTGTGTGTACGTGGGAGCCCTAGTTCAGTTGCATATCCTGACTTGTCTGTCTGTGTGTGTACGTGGGAGCCCTAGTTCAGTTACATATCCTGACTTGTCTGTCTGTGTGTGTACGTGGGAGCCCTAGTTCAGTTACATATCCTGACTTGTCTGTCTGTGTGTGTACGTGGGAGCCCTAGTTCAGTTACATATCCTGACTTGTCTGTCTGTGTGTGTACGTGGGAGCCCTAGTTCAGTTGCATATCCTGACTTGTCTGTCTGTGTGTGTACGTGGGAGCCCTAGTTCAGTTACATATCCTGACTTGTCTGTCTGTGTGTGTACGTGGGAGCCCTAGTTCAGTGACATATCCTGACTTGTCTGTCTGTGTGTGTACGTGGGAGCCCTGTTCAGTGGCATATCCTGACTTGTCTGTCTGTGTGTGTACGTGGGAGCCCTAGTTCAGTTACATATCCTGACTTGTCTGTCTGTGTGTGTACGTGGGAGCCCTAGTTCAGTTGCATATCCTGACTTGTCTGTCTGTGTGTGTACGTGGGAGCCCTAGTTCAGTTACATATCCTGACTTGTCTGTCTGTGTGTGTACGTGGGAGCCCTAGTTCAGTTACATATCCTGACTTGTCTGTCTGTGTGTGTACGTGGGAGCCCTAGTTCAGTTACATATCCTGACTTGTCTGTCTGTGTGTGTACGTGGGAGCCCTAGTTCAGTGGCATATCCTGACTTGTCTGTCTGTGTGTGTACGTGGGAGCCCTTGTTCAGTTGCATATCCTGACTTGTCTGTCTGTGTGTGTACGTGGGAGCCCTAGTTCAGTTACATATCCTGACTTGTCTGTCTGTGTGTGTACGTGGGAGCCCTAGTTCAGTTGCATATCCTGACTTGTCTGTCTGTGTGTGTACGTGGGAGCCCTAGTTCAGTGGCATATCCTGACTTGTCTGTCTGTGTGTGTACGTGGGAGCCCTAGTTCAGTTACATATCCTGACTTGTCTGTCTGTGTGTGTACGTGGAGCCCTAGTTCAGTTACATATCCTGACTTGTCTGTCTGTGTGTGTACGTGGGAGCCCTAGTTCAGTTACATATCCTGACTTGTCTGTCTGTGTGTGTACGTGGGAGCCCTAGTTCAGTTACATATCCTGACTTATCTGTCTGTGTGTGTACGTGGGAGCCCTAGTTCAGTTACATATCCTGACTTGTCTGTCTGTGTGTGTACGTGGGAGCCCTAGTTCAGTTGCATATCCTGACTTGTCTGTCTGTGTGTGTACGTGGGAGCCCTAGTTCAGTTGCATATCCTGACTTGTCTGTCTGTGTGTGTACGTGGGAGCCCTAGTTCAGTTACATATCCTGACTTGTCTGTCTGTGTGTGTACGTGGGAGCCCTTGTTCAGTTACATATCCTGACTTGTCTGTCTGTGTGTGTACGTGGGAGCCCTAGTTCAGTTACATATCCTGACTTGTCTGTCTGTGTGTGTACGTGGGAGCCCTAGTTAGTTCATATCCTGACTTGTCTCTTGCCTGTTCATTACCTCTGTCTTGTGTACGTGGGAGCCCTAGTTCAGTTGCATATCCTGACTTGTCTGTCTGTGTGTGTACGTGGGAGCCCTAGTTCAGTTACATATCCTGACTTGTCTGTCTGTGTGTGTACGTGGGAGCCCTAGTTCAGTTGCATATCCTGACTTGTCTGTCTGTGTGTGTACGTGGGAGCCCTAGTTCAGTTACATATCCTGACTTGTCTGTCTGTGTGTGTACGTGGGAGCCCTAGTTCAGTTACATATCCTGACTTGTCTGTCTGTGTGTGTACGTGGGAGCCCTAGTTCAGTTACATATCCTGACTTGTCTGTCTGTGTGTGTACGTGGGAGCCCTAGTTCAGTTACATATCCTGACTTGTCTGTCTGTGTGTGTACGTGGGAGCCCTAGTTCAGTTACATATCCTGACTTGTCTGTCTGTGTGTGTACGTGGGAGCCCTAGTTCAGTTGCATATCCTGACTTGTCTGTCTGTGTGTGTACGTGGGAGCCCGAGTTCAGTTACATATCCTGACTTGTCTGTCTGTGTGTGTACGTGGGAGCCCTTGTTCAGTTGCATATCCTGACTTGTCTGTCTGTGTGTGTACGTGGGAGCCCTAGTTCAGTTGCATATCCTGACTTGTCTGTCTGTGTGTGTACGTGGGAGCCCTAGTTCAGTGGCATATCCTGACTTGTCTGTCTGTGTGTGTACGTGGGAGCCCTAGTTCAGTTACATATCCTGACTTGTCTGTCTGTGTGTGTACGTGGGAGCCCTAGTTCAGTTGCATATCCTGACTTGTCTGTCTGTGTGTGTACGTGGGAGCCTAGTTCAGTTACATATCCTGACTTGTCTGTCTGTGTGTGTACGTGGGAGCCCTAGTTCAGTTACATATCCTGACTTGTCTGTCTGTGTGTGTACGTGGGAGCCCTAGTTCAGTGGCATATCCTGACTTGTCTGTCTGTGTGTGTACGTGGGAGCCCTAGTTCAGTTACATATCCTGACTTGTCTGTCTGTGTGTGTACGTGGAGCCCTAGTTCAGTTACATATCCTGACTTGTCTGTCTGTGTGTGTACGTGGGAGCCCTAGTTCAGTGCATATCCTGACTTGTCTGTCTGTGTGTGTACGTGGGAGCCCTAGTTCAGTTGCATATCCTGACTTGTCTGTCTGTGTGTGTACGTGGGAGCCCTTGTTCAGTGGCATATCCTGACTTGTCTGTCTGTGTGTGTACGTGGGAGCCCTAGTTCAGTTACATATCCTGACTTGTCTGTCTGTGTGTGTACGTGGGAGCCTAGTTCAGTTACATATCCTGACTTGTCTGTCTGTGTGTGTACGTGGGAGCCCTTGTTCAGTTGCATATCCTGACTTGTCTGTCTGTGTGTGTACGTGGGAGCCTAGTTCAGTTGCATATCCTGACTTGTCTGTCTGTGTGTGTACGTGGGAGCCCTAGTTCAGTGGCATATCCTGACTTGTCTGTCTGTGTGTGTACGTGGGAGCCCTAGTTCAGTTACATATCCTGACTTGTCTGTCTGTGTGTGTACGTGGGAGCCCTAGTTCAGTTGCATATCCTGACTTGTCTGTCTGTGTGTGTACGTGGGAGCCCTAGTTCAGTTGCATATCCTGACTTGTCTGTCTGTGTGTGTACGTGGGAGCCCTAGTTCAGTGGCATATCCTGACTTGTCTGTCTGTGTGTGTACGTGGGAGCCCTAGTTCAGTGGCATATCCTGACTTGTCTGTCTGTGTGTGTACGTGGGAGCCCTAGTTCAGTTACATATCCTGACTTGTCTGTCTGTGTGTGTACGTGGGAGCCCTAGTTCAGTGCATATCCTGACTTGTCTGTCTGTGTGTGTACGTGGGAGCCCTAGTTCAGTTACATATCCTGACTTGTCTGTCTGTGTGTGTACGTGGGAGCCCTAGTTCAGTTGCATATCCTGACTTGTCTGTCTGTGTGTGTACGTGGGAGCCCTAGTTCAGTTGCATATCCTGACTTGTCTGTCTGTGTGTGTACGTGGGAGCCCTAGTTCAGTGGCATATCCTGACTTGTCTGTCTGTGTGTGTACGTGGGAGCCCTAGTTCAGTTACATATCCTGACTTGTCTGTCTGTGTGTGTACGTGGGAGCCCTAGTTCAGTGCATATCCTGACTTGTCTGTCTGTGTGTGTACGTGGGAGCCCTAGTTCAGTTACATATCCTGACTTGTCTGTCTGTGTGTGTACGTGGGAGCCCTAGTTCAGTTGCATATCCTGACTTGTCTGTCTGTGTGTGTACGTGGGAGCCCTAGTTCAGTAGCATATCCTGACTTGTCTGTCTGTGTGTGTACGTGGGAGCCCTAGTTCAGTTACATATCCTGACTTGTCTGTCTGTGTGTGTACGTGGGAGCCCTAGTTCAGTTGCATATCCTGACTTGTCTGTCTGTGTGTGTACGTGGGAGCCCTAGTTCAGTTGCATATCCTGACTTGTCTGTCTGTGTGTGTACGTGGAGCCCTAGTTCAGTTACATATCCTGACTTGTCTGTCTGTGTGTGTACGTGGGAGCCCTTGTCAGTGCATATCTGACTTGTCTGTCTGTGTGTGTACGTGGGAGCCCTAGTTCAGTTACATATCCTGACTTGTCTGTCTGTGTGTGTACGTGGGAGCCCTAGTTCAGTTACATATCCTGACTTGTCTGTCTGTGTGTGTACGTGGGAGCCTAGTTCAGTGGCATATCCTGACTTGTCTGTCTGTGTGTGTACGTGGGAGCCCTAGTTCAGTTACATATCCTGACTTGTCTGTCTGTGTGTGTACGTGGGAGCCCTAGTTCAGTTACATATCCTGACTTGTCTGTCTGTGTGTGTACGTGGGAGCCCTAGTTCAGTGGCATATCCTGACTTGTCTGTCTGTGTGTGTACGTGGGAGCCCTAGTTCAGTGGCATATCCTGACTTGTCTGTCTGTGTGTGTACGTGGGAGCCCTAGTTCAGTTACATATCCTGACTTGTCTGTCTGTGTGTGTACGTGGAGCCCTAGTTCAGTTACATATCCTGACTTGTCTGTCTGTGTGTGTACGTGGGAGCCCTAGTTCAGTTACATATCCTGACTTGTCTGTCTGTGTGTGTACGTGGGAGCCTAGTTCAGTTACATATCCTGACTTGTCTGTCTGTGTGTGTACGTGGGAGCCCTAGTTCAGTTACATATCCTGACTTGTCTGTCTGTGTGTGTACGTGGGAGCCCTAGTTCAGTTGCATATCCTGACTTGTCTGTCTGTGTGTGTACGTGGGAGCCCTAGTTCAGTTACATATCCTGACTTGTCTGTCTGTGTGTGTACGTGGGAGCCCTAGTTCAGTTGCATATCCTGACTTGTCTGTCTGTGTGTGTACGTGGGAGCCCTAGTTCAGTTACATATCCTGACTTGTCTGTCTGTGTGTGTACGTGGGAGCCCTAGTTCAGTTACATATCCTGACTTGTCTGTCTGTGTGTGTACGTGGGAGCCCTAGTTCAGTTACATATCCTGACTTGTCTGTCTGTGTGTGTACGTGGAGCCCTAGTTCAGTTACATATCCTGACTTGTCTGTCTGTGTGTGTACGTGGGAGCCCTAGTTCAGTTACATATCCTGACTTGTCTGTCTGTGTGTGTACGTGGGAGCCCTAGTTCAGTTGCATATCCTGACTTGTCTGTCTGTGTGTGTACGTGGGAGCCCTAGTTCAGTTACATATCCTGACTTGTCTGTCTGTGTGTGTACGTGGGAGCCTTGTTCAGTTGCATATCCTGACTTGTCTGTCTGTGTGTGTACGTGGGAGCCCTAGTTCAGTTGCATATCCTGACTTGTCTGTCTGTGTGTGTACGTGGGAGCCCTAGTTCAGTGGCATATCCTGACTTGTCTGTCTGTGTGTGTACGTGGGAGCCCTAGTTCAGTTACATATCCTGACTTGTCTGTCTGTGTGTGTACGTGGGAGCCCTTGTTCAGTTGCATATCCTGACTTGTCTGTCTGTGTGTGTACGTGGGAGCCCTAGTTCAGTTGCATATCCTGACTTGTCTGTCTGTGTGTGTACGTGGGAGCCCTAGTTCAGTGCATATCCTGACTTGTCTGTCTGTGTGTGTACGTGGGAGCCCTAGTTCAGTGGCATATCCTGACTTGTCTGTCTGTGTGTGTACGTGGGAGCCCTAGTTCAGTTACATATCCTGACTTGTCTGTCTGTGTGTGTACGTGGGAGCCCTAGTTCAGTTGCATATCCTGACTTGTCTGTCTGTGTGTGTACGTGGGAGCCCTAGTTCAGTAGCATATCCTGACTTGTCTGTCTGTGTGTGTACGTGGGAGCCCTAGTTCAGTTGCATATCCTGACTTGTCTGTCTGTGTGTGTACGTGGGAGCCCTTGTTCAGTGGCATATCCTGACTTGTCTGTCTGTGTGTGTACGTGGGAGCCCTAGTTCAGTTACATATCCTGACTTGTCTGTCTGTGTGTGTACGTGGGAGCCCTAGTTCAGTTACATATCCTGACTTGTCTGTCTGTGTGTGTACGTGGGAGCCCTTGTTCAGTTGCATATCCTGACTTGTCTGTCTGTGTGTGTACGTGGGAGCCTAGTTCAGTTGCATATCCAGACTTGTCTGTCTGTGTGTGTACGTGGGAGCCCTAGTTCAGTGCATATCCTGACTTGTCTGTCTGTGTGTGTACGTGGGAGCCCTAGTTCAGTGACATATCCTGACTTGTCTGTCTGTGTGTGTACGTGGGAGCCCTTGTTCAGTTGCATATCCTGACTTGTCTGTCTGTGTGTGTACGTGGGAGCCCTAGTTCAGTTACATATCCTGACTTGTCTGTCTGGTGTGTACGTGGGAGCCCTAGTTCAGTGCATATCCTGACTTGTCTGTCTGTGTGTGTACGTGGGAGCCCTAGTTCAGTGGCATATCCTGACTTGTCTGTCTGTGTGTGTACGTGGGAGCCCTAGTTCAGTTACATATCCTGACTTGTCTGTCTGTGTGTGTACGTGGGAGCCCTAGTTCAGTTGCATATCCTGACTTGTCTGTCTGTGTGTGTACGTGGGAGCCCTAGTTCAGTTGCATATCCTGACTTGTCTGTCTGTGTGTGTACGTGGGAGCCCTAGTTCAGTAGCATATCCTGACTTGTCTGTCTGTGTGTGTACGTGGGAGCCCTAGTTCAGTTGCATATCCTGACTTGTCTGTCTGTGTGTGTACGTGGGAGCCCTTGTTCAGTGGCATATCCTGACTTGTCTGTCTGTGTGTGTACGTGGGAGCCCTAGTTCAGTTACATATCCTGACTTGTCTGTCTGTGTGTGTACGTGGGAGCCCTAGTTCAGTGGACATATCCTGACTTGTCTGTCTGTGTGTGTACGTGGGAGCCCTAGTTCAGTTACATATCCTGACTTGTCTGTCTGTGTGTGTACGTGGGAGCCCTAGTTCAGTTGCATATCCTGACTTGTCTGTCTGTGTGTGTACGTGGAGCCCTAGTTCAGTGGCATATCCTGACTTGTCTGTCTGTGTGTGTACGTGGGAGCCCTAGTTCAGTTACATATCCTGACTTGTCTGTCTGTGTGTGTACGTGGGAGCCCTAGTCAGTTGCATATCCTGACTTGTCTGTCTGTGTGTGTACGTGGGAGCCCTAGTTCAGTTGCATATCCTGACTTGTCTGTCTGTGTGTGTACGTGGGAGCCCTAGTTCAGTTACATATCCTGACTTGTCTGTCTGTGTGTGTACGTGGGAGCCCTTGTTCAGTGGCATATCCTGACTTGTCTGTCTGTGTGTGTACGTGGGAGCCCTAGTTCAGTTACATATCCTGACTTGTCTGTCTGTGTGTGTACGTGGGAGCCCTAGTTCAGTTACATATCCTGACTTGTCTGTCTGTGTGTGTACGTGGGAGCCCTAGTTCAGTTACATATCCTGACTTGTCTGTCTGTGTGTGTACGTGGGAGCCCTAGTTCAGTGGCATATCCTGACTTGTCTGTCTGTGTGTGTACGTGGGAGCCCTTGTTCAGTGGCATATCCTGACTTGTCTGTCTGTGTGTGTACGTGGGAGCCCTAGTTCAGTTACATATCCTGACTTGTCTGTCTGTGTGTGTACGTGGAGCCCTAGTTCAGTTACATATCCTGACTTGTCTGTCTGTGTGTGTACGTGGGAGCCCTAGTTCAGTTACATATCCTGACTTGTCTGTCTGTGTGTGTACGTGGGAGCCCTAGTTCAGTGCATATCCTGACTTGTCTGTCTGTGTGTGTACGTGGGAGCCCTAGTTCAGTTACATATCCTGACTTGTCTGTCTGTGTGTGTACGTGGAGCCCTAGTTCAGTTGCATATCCTGACTTGTCTGTCTGTGTGTGTACGTGGGAGCCCTAGTTCAGTTGCATATCCTGACTTGTCTGTCTGTGTGTGTACGTGGGAGCCCTAGTTCAGTTACATATCCTGACTTGTCTGTCTGTGTGTCTACGTGGGAGCCCTAGTTCAGTTACATATCCTGACTTGTCTGTCTGTGTGTGTACGTGGGAGCCCTTGTTCAGTGGCATATCCTGACTTGTCTGTCTGTGTGTGTACGTGGGAGCCCTAGTTCAGTTACATATCCTGACTTGTCTGTCTGTGTGTGTACGTGGGAGCCCTAGTTCAGTTACATATCCTGACTTGTCTGTCTGTGTGTGTACGTGGGAGCCCTAGTTCAGTGCATATCCTGACTTGTCTGTCTGTGTGTGTACGTGGGAGCCCTTGTTCAGTGGCATATCCTGACTTGTCTGTCTGTGTGTGTACGTGGGAGCCCTAGTTCAGTAATATCCTGACTTGTCTGTCTGTGTGTGTACGTGGGAGCCCTAGTTCAGTGGCATATCCTGACTTGTCTGTCTGTGTGTGTACGTGGGAGCCCTAGTTCAGTTACATATCCTGACTTGTCTGTCTGTGTGTGTACGTGGGAGCCCTAGTTCAGTTACATATCCTGACTTGTCTGTCTGTGTGTGTACGTGGGAGCCCTTGTTCAGTTACATATCCTGACTTGTCTGTCTGTGTGTGTACGTGGGAGCCCTAGTTCAGTTACATATCCTGACTTGTCTGTCTGTGTGTGTACGTGGGAGCCCTTGTTCAGTTACATATCCTGACTTGTCTGTCTGTGTGTGTACGTGGGAGCCCTAGTTCAGTTACATATCCTGACTTGTCTGTCTGTGTGTGTACGGTGGGAGCCCTAGTTCAGTTGCATATCCTGACTTGTCTGTCTGTGTGTGTACGTGGGAGCCCTTGTTCAGTGGCATATCCTGACTTGTCTGTCTGTGTGTGTACGTGGGAGCCCTAGTTCAGTTACATATCCTGACTTGTCTGTCTGTGTGTGTACGTGGGAGCCCTAGTTCAGTACATATCCTGACTTGTCTGTCTGTGTGTGTACGTGGGAGCCCTAGTTCAGTTGCATATCCTGACTTGTCTGTCTGTGTGTGTACGTGGGAGCCCTAGTTCAGTGACATATCCTGACTTGTCTGTCTGTGTGTGTACGTGGGAGCCCTAGTTCAGTTACATATCCTGACTTGTCTGTCTGTGTGTGTACGTGGGAGCCCTAGTTCAGTGGCATATCCTGACTTGTCTGTCTGTGTGTGTACGTGGGAGCCCTAGTTCAGTTACATATCCTGACTTGTCTGTCTGTGTGTGTACGTGGGAGCCTAGTTCAGTTACATATCCTGACTTGTCTGTCTGTGTGTGTACGTGGGAGCCCTAGTTCAGTTACATATCCTGACTTGTCTGTCTGTGTGTGTACGTGGGAGCCCTAGTTCAGTTGCATATCCTGACTTGTCTGTCTGTGTGTGTACGTGGGAGCCCTTGTTCAGTTACATATCCTGACTTGTCTGTCTGTGTGTGTACGTGGGAGCCCTAGTTCAGTTACATATCCTGACTTGTCTGTCTGTGTGTGTACGTGGGAGCCCTAGTTCAGTGGCATATCCTGACTTGTCTGTCTGTGTGTGTACGTGGGAGCCCTAGTTCAGTGGCATATCCTGACTTGTCTGTCTGTGTGTGTACGTGGGAGCCCTAGTTCAGTTGCATATCCTGACTTGTCTGTCTGTGTGTGTACGTGGGAGCCCTAGTTCAGTTACATATCCTGACTTGTCTGTCTGTGTGTGTACGTGGGAGCCCTAGTTCAGTGGCATATCCTGACTTGTCTGTCTGTGTGTGTACGTGGGAGCCCTAGTTCAGTTACATATCCTGACTTGTCTGTCTGTGTGTGTACGTGGGAGCCCTAGTTCAGTTACATATCCTGACTTGTCTGTCTGTGTGTGTACGTGGGAGCCCTAGTTCAGTGGCATATCCTGACTTGTCTGTCTGTGTGTGTACGTGGGAGCCCTTGTTCAGTGGCATATCCTGACTTGTCTGTCTGTGTGTGTACGTGGGAGCCCTAGTTCAGTTACATATCCTGACTTGTCTGTCTGTGTGTGTACGTGGGAGCCCTAGTTCAGTGTCATATCCTGACTTGTCTGTCTGTGTGTGTACGTGGGAGCCCTAGTTCAGTTACATATCCTGACTTGTCTGTCTGTGTGTGTACGTGGGAGCCCTAGTTCAGTTACATATCCTGACTTGTCTGTCTGTGTGTGTACGTGGGAGCCCTTGTTCAGTTACATATCCTGACTTGTCTGTCTGTGTGTGTACGTGGGAGCCCTAGTTCAGTTACATATCCTGACTTGTCTGTCTGTGTGTGTACGTGGGAGCCCTAGTTCAGTTACATATCCTGACTTGTCTGTCTGTGTGTGTACGTGGGAGCCCTAGTTCAGTTACATATCCTGACTTGTCTGTCTGTGTGTGTACGTGGGAGCCCTAGTTCAGTGGCATATCCTGACTTGTCTGTCTGTGTGTGTACGTGGGAGCCCTTGTTCAGTGGCATATCCTGACTTGTCTGTCTGTGTGTGTACGTGGAGCCCTAGTTCAGTGGCATATCCTGACTTGTCTGTCTGTGTGTGTACGTGGGAGCCCTAGTTCAGTTACATATCCTGACTTGTCTGTCTGTGTGTGTACGTGGGAGCCCTAGTTCAGTTGCATATCCTGACTTGTCTGTCTGTGTGTGTACGTGGGAGCCCTAGTTCAGTTGCATATCCTGACTTGTCTGTCTGTGTGTGTACGTGGGAGCCCTAGTTCAGTTACATATCCTGACTTGTCTGTCTGTGTGTGTACGTGGGAGCCCTAGTTCAGTGCATATCCTGACTTGTCTGTCTGTGTGTGTACGTGGGAGCCCTAGTTCAGTTACATATCCTGACTTGTCTGTCTGTGTGTGTACGTGGGAGCCCTAGTTCAGTTACATATCCTGACTTGTCTGTCTGTGTGTGTACGTGGGAGCCCTAGTTCAGTGGCATATCCTGACTTGTCTGTCTGTGTGTGTACGTGGGAGCCCTTGTTCAGTGCATATCCTGACTTGTCTGTCTGTGTGTGTACGTGGGAGCCCTAGTTCAGTTACATATCCTGACTTGTCTGTCTGTGTGTGTACGTGGGAGCCCTAGTTCAGTTACATATCCTGACTTGTCTGTCTGTGTGTGTACGTGGGAGCCCTAGTTCAGTTACATATCCTGACTTGTCTGTCTGTGTGTGTACGTGGGAGCCCTAGTTCAGTTACATATCCTGACTTGTCTGTCTGTGTGTGTACGTGGAGCCCTTGTTCAGTTACATATCCTGACTTGTCTGTCTGTGTGTGTACGTGGGAGCCCTAGTTCAGTTACATATCCTGACTTGTCTGTCTGTGTGTGTACGTGGGAGCCCTAGTTCAGTTACATATCCTGACTTGTCTGTCTGTGTGTGTACGTGGGAGCCCTAGTTCAGTTACATATCCTGACTTGTCTGTCTGTGTGTGTACGTGGGAGCCCTAGTTCAGTTACATATCCTGACTTGTCTGTCTGTGTGTGTACGTGGGAGCCCTAGTTCAGTTACATATCCTGACTTGTCTGTCTGTGTGTGTACGTGGGAGCCCTAGTTCAGTTACATATCCTGACTTGTCTGTCTGTGTGTGTACGTGGGAGCCCTAGTTCAGTTACATATCCTGACTTGTCTGTCTGTGTGTGTACGTGGAGCCCTAGTTCAGTTCATATCCTGACTTGTCTGTCTGTGTGTGTACGTGGGAGCCCTAGTTCAGTGGCATATCCTGACTTGTCTGTCTGTGTGTGTACGTGGGAGCCCTAGTTCAGTTACATATCCTGACTTGTCTGTCTGTGTGTGTACGTGGGAGCCCTAGTTCAGTTGCATATCCTGACTTGTCTGTCTGTGTGTGTACGTGGAGCCCTAGTTCAGTTACATATCCTGACTTGTCTGTCTGTGTGTGTACGTGGGAGCCCTAGTTCAGTTGCATATCCTGACTTGTCTGTCTGTGTGTGTACGTGGGAGCCCTAGTTCAGTTGCATATCCTGACTTGTCTGTCTGTGTGTGTACGTGGGAGCCCTAGTTCAGTGGCATATCCTGACTTGTCTGTCTGTGTGTGTACGTGGGAGCCCTAGTTCAGTTGCATATCCTGACTTGTCTGTCTGTGTGTGTACGTGGGAGCCCTAGTTCAGTGGCATATCCTGACTTGTCTGTCTGTGTGTGTACGTGGGAGCCCTAGTTCAGTTACATATCCTGACTTGTCTGTCTGTGTGTGTACGTGGGAGCCCTAGTTCAGTTGCATATCCTGACTTGTCTGTCTGTGTGTGTACGTGGGAGCCCTAGTTCAGTTACATATCCTGACTTGTCTGTCTGTGTGTGTACGTGGGAGCCCTAGTTCAGTTACATATCCTGACTTGTCTGTCTGTGTGTGTACGTGGAGCCCTAGTTCAGTGGCATATCCTGACTTGTCTGTCTGTGTGTGTACGTGGGAGCCCTAGTTCAGTTACATATCCTGACTTGTCTGTCTGTGTGTGTACGTGGGAGCCCTAGTTCAGTTACATATCCTGACTTGTCTGTCTGTGTGTGTACGTGGGAGCCCTAGTTCAGTTACATATCCTGACTTGTCTGTCTGTGTGTGTACGTGGGAGCCCTAGTTCAGTGGCATATCCTGACTTGGTCTGTCTGTGTGGTGTACGTGGGAGCCCTAGTTCAGTTACATATCCTGACTTGTCTGTCTGTGTGTGTACGTGGAGCCCTAGTTCAGTTACATATCCTGACTTGTCTGTCTGTGTGTGTACGTGGGAGCCCTAGTTCAGTTACATATCCTGACTTGTCTGTCTGTGTGTGTACGTGGGAGCCCTAGTTCAGTTGCATATCCTGACTTGTCTGTCTGTGTGTGTACGTGGGAGCCCTAGTTCAGTTGCATATCCTGACTTGTCTGTCTGTGTGTGTACGTGGGAGCCCTAGTTCAGTGTCATATCCTGACTTGTCTGTCTGTGTGTGTACGTGGGAGCCCTAGTTCAGTTGACATATCCTGACTTGTCTGTCTGTGTGTGTACGTGGGAGCCCTAGTTCAGTGCATATCCTGACTTGTCTGTCTGTGTGTGTACGTGGGAGCCCTAGTTCAGTTGCATATCCTGACTTGTCTGTCTGTGTGTGTACGTGGGAGCCCTAGTTCAGTTACATATCCTGACTTGTCTGTCTGTGTGTGTACGTGGGAGCCCCTAGTTCAGTTGCATATCCTGACTTGTCTGTCTGTGTGTGTACGTGGGAGCCCTAGTTCAGTTGCATATCCTGACTTGTCTGTCTGTGTGTGTACGTGGGAGCCCTAGTTCAGTTACATATCCTGACTTGTCTGTCTGTGTGTGTACGTGGGAGCCCTAGTTCAGTTGCATATCCTGACTTGTCTGTCTGTGTGTGTACGTGGGAGCCCTAGTTCAGTTACATATCCTGACTTGTCTGTCTGTGTGTGTACGTGGGAGCCCTAGTTCAGTTGCATATCCTGACTTGTCTGTCTGTGTGTGTACGTGGGAGGATACGTGGGAGCCCTAGTTCAGTGGCATATCCTGACTTGTCTGTCTGTGTGTGTACGTGGGAGCCCTAGTTCAGTTGCATATCCTGACTTGTCTGTCTGTGTGTGTACGTGGGAGCCCTAGTTCAGTGGCATATCCTGACTTGTCTGTCTGTGTGTGTACGTGGGAGCCCTAGTTCAGTTACATATCCTGACTTGTCTGTCTGTGTGTGTACGTGGGAGCCCTAGTTCAGTTACATATCCTGACTTGTCTGTCTGTGTGTGTACGTGGGAGCCCTAGTTCAGTGGCATATCCTGACTTGTCTGTCTGTGTGTGTACGTGGGAGCCCTAGTTCAGTTACATATCCTGACTTGTCTGTCTGTGTGTGTACGTGGGAGCCCTAGTTCAGTTACATATCCTGACTTGTCTGTCTGTGTGTGTACGTGGGAGCCCTAGTTCAGTGGCATATCCTGACTTGTCTGTCTGTGTGTGTACGTGGGAGCCCTAGTTCAGTGGCATATCCTGACTTGTCTGTCTGTGTGTGTACGTGGGAGCCCTAGTTCAGTTACATATCCTGACTTGTCTGTCTGTGTGTGTACGTGGGAGCCCTAGTTCAGTTGCATTGTCTTTTATTTTTAAAAAGTCCAATATGAATCCCAGTGATGATGTCTTCGGTCAGAATTCTCCTCCTTCATCCCGAAATCCTTCGCCACCACATTTTTACTACTGAGTGAGCTACACACGCTGGCCCACACCACAACTGGTTACATTTTACTTACAGACAGAAATGCAGGAGATGTTAACAAATGCCTCACAGCATAACAAAAGTACAAGAGATATCTAAATCCCTTACAGTAGTCTTGCAGGTTACAGCACTTCAAGTGCAAGTCCAGCTACCTTTTAAATGAGTTGAGGGTTTCTACCTCCACCACTGATCCGGGCAGTGAATTCCAGACACCAACCACCCTCTGGGTGAAAATGTTTTCCCTCATGTCCCCTCTAATGCTTCGACCAATCACCTTAAATCTGTGCCGCCTGGTAATTGACCTCTCCGCTCGGAGAAACAGGTCCTTCCTGTCTACTCTATCCAGGCCCTTCGTAATTTTGTACACCTCAATTAAGTCCTCTCACCCCTCAGCCTCCTCTGTTCTAAGGAAAACAACCCTCGCCTATCCAATCTTTCCTCATTGGTGCAATTTTTCAGCCCTGGCAACATTCTTGTTTATTCCATGGGCTTGAACTTTGCTGACAAGCCTGTTATGTGGCACTTTATAAAACATCTTTTGGAAGTCCATGTGCACCACATTGACCACATTACCCTAATTTTTTATTAATTCTTGGGCTGTGAGTTGTTGCTGGAAGGCCAGAATTTGCTCGGCTCATCCTATTTTGAACAAGTGTGTAATATTTGCAATTCTACAGTCCTCTCGCACCACCCTTGTATCTAAGGAGGATAGAAGATTACGGCCAGTGCCTCCACAATTGGAACACCCTTTAGTATTTTATACTCAATGGAATGCAAGCCTAGTCTATGCAACCTGTCTTCATATCATTTTGCTGAATCTGTGCTGCACTCCCTCGAAGGCAAATATACCCTTACTGAGATGTGGTGCCCAGCACTGAACACAATACGACAGATGCGGTCTAACCAGAGCTCTATTGATTAAACCTTAGGAAGGTAGTCTGTCATTGGTAATGATCAAGTACAAACATATGAACAATGAGGCTCAGGTCATGATTCTCTGGTCCATCCAGTCTTTCCCACAATTTTAATACCTCATACTCTTCATCCCACCAGAAACCTGTGATCTCCTAGGAGAGCCCCCCTCCCACCCCCAACCCCCTAATGCCAATTAGAATCATGGAACCATAGAGTTATTATGGCACAGAAGGTGGCCATTTGGCCAATCAAATCCATGTCGGCTCTCTGTACAGCAATCCAGTCAGTCCCATTCCCCTGCTCTATCCCCTTAGTTCTGCAAGTTTATTTCCCTCAAGTGCATCCAATTTCCTTTTGAAATCATTCATTGTTTCCATTCCACCACCTTCATAGGCAGAGAGGTCCATGTCATTACCACTGTCTGCATAAAAAGGTTCTTCCTCACAGCCCCCTGCATCTCTTGCCCAAAACCTTAAATCTGTATCCCCTATCATCGGTCCTTGTATCATCAGTTAATGGGAACAGCTTTTCCTTGTCTACTTGTCTAAACCTGTCCTAATCTTGTACACCTCTATCAAATCTCTTCATTCTCCTTTGCTTCAAGGAGAACAACCCCAGCTTCTCCAACCTAACCTTGTAACTAAAATCCCTCATCTCTGGAACCATTCTGGTAAATCTTCTCTGCACCTTCTCAAAGGTCCTCACATCCTTCCTAAAGTGTGGACTGCATGCAATAATCTAGTTGGGCCCTTAACAGAGCTGTATAAAAGTTCAGCATAACTTCCCTGCTTTTGTACTCAATACCTCGATTTATGAAGTCCAAGAACCCATGTGCTTTGCCAACTACTCTCTGAATATGTCCTGCCACTTTCAAAGTCCTGTGCACATGCACCCCCAGGTCCCTCTGTCTTTGCACACGCTTTAGAACTGTGCTATTAAGTTTATATTTGGGGAAAAAAGATCTGGGAATATCCTCTCTGACCCATCTAGCCAATTGGAACTAGTCCAGGAGATCATTCTTTGTTTCCTCTTGTTTGCGTACAGAGGCGTGAGTGAAAGAGTTAACAAAAGAGGCGAAAGAGGAGGATCCTGCTCTTTATAAAGCTGTGAACTGAACTGAGCTGGCAAAAAGGGAAAGGGTGTGTTGAAATCACAGGCTAGTCTGTTCACAATCAATCTCTTGAACATATTCTCTTTGGGCTCCACCTCAATTTTGCTGCTGATCGTTCTGTCTTTCCTTGTGATTTTCTTCGTCAATGGGTTAAACACAAGGTCTTCATTTAATGCTCCCCCCTCTCCAACTCCTCTTGCATTAATTGGGAACCTGCACCAACTGGACCTCAAGTATCTTTACAGATCTCTGGTGAAGGTGAGAGAGTAAAGATTGTCATTTACTGAAGATTGGTGTGAGAGTCTGCGTAACACAAAATTAATAGATATAACCCATAATATTCACTGAAGATTGCTGAGGGTCTCAGTGATACAGAATAAATATATAACCCATAATATATGCATACAACCATCAAAGTCTTAAATCATATACTTATAATTAAAATCCAAACTTATTTACAGAAATTGGGGTTACATGGGAAAAAAAGTATCAAACAATAAAGGTGAAAGCAGTCAATAAACTGTTAGGCTTGTGGGTGGCACTAGCTTTCATTAAATGTGTGACGAGATATGCTCGTATCCCATGAATGAACAAAAAAAGTGTGGTTATTCCCCAAAGTTATGTGTGCCGATACATGAAGCTATAAAAGTACTGCAGGTTTTATGAATATTAGAATACAAATGTAAAAAAGTTAGGGCACAGAATGAACACTGTGGGCAGTTTTGGGGGCGACATTACAGAAATGACACTAAAGCCAAGGTGAGCGTGTGAAATTCTCCAGGATGATGCAGGAAATGGGAAACTAGTCAAGAGGAGAGACATGAAATGCCGGGACTATTTCAGTTGGAGGCGAGAAGAAGAAGCCAGGGTCTGAGGGCTGTTTTTAAGAAAATAAGATATAGGAGCAGGAGAAGACCATTCAGCCCCTCGAGCCTGGTCCAACATTTAATATGATCATGGCTGGTCTTCTGCCTCAGTTTCATATTCCTACCTGCTCCCCACGTTCCTTGATTCCCTGAGAGACCAAAAAATCTGTCCATATCAGCCTTAAATATACTCAACATTGGAGCATCCACAACCGTCTGGGGTAGAGAATTCCAAAGATTCACAACCCTTTGAGTGAAGAAATTTCTCCTCATCTCAGTTCTAAATGATCGTCCCCTTGTCCTAAGACTGTATCCCTGTGTTCCAGATTACCAAGCCAGGGGAAACAACCTCTCAGTGTCTACTCTGTGTAATGACCGCTCAGGCCAAAGCCCCCAATCAAAATATATGATTCTGATCGGGTTGGGAGCAATGCACTGTCAATTCAGTCCTGTCAGTCCACAGGTCACATCATATTTCTTTAAGCTTTCCAAATCGGACAAAAAGCCAAATTGAACAATCTAGTTACCCCTGAATGAAGCAAACCGAAACAAGTACCTTTAGATATCAACAAATTAACGATTTATTTGAAAAAAATCTAAAATCTTAAACACTATTAAGATAAACCAATATCTAAAGATCTTATAAGTTCTTATTTAAAAATATAACTCCTGCATTCACATAAATATACTCAAACTAACGGTAGTTTGGTTTTTAATTAGCTGACCGAAAAATAAATACAGTCTCTGCAAACTACATTCCTGACGAATGGAGTCCAATATAACACAGTCAAAGTTCACTTGCAGTCTTCCAAGGTCCGATGAAATAGAAGATCCTTCCAAAGATGGGGTTCAACAGTTCGGCTGTTGAAGTATTAAACTCTTTTTTCAGCGATGAACACAGCAGATATCAATAATTTGTTGTGAAAGAAAAAGCTTTTTTTTTTAATGGAATTAATTCGGTTTGAAGCTTTGTAGGATTTTGACAGAGAAACAACACAGCTTTTCTTCCTTCAGTTTAAATTGTCTCAGAGAGCTCTCCTTCCTTCAATTGCTGGAACAGTCTCTTAACTGACTGCTGTTCACTAATTTTTAAAAGTCAAAACTGCAACATTGAATCCCTGTCCTCTCTCTCTGTAGCTGGAGCTTGGCAACAAGAATGCACTTTGGCTCACTGAGCCTCCAGAGAGTTCTTAAAGGTGCACTGATCTTTTACAGCCTTAAAGGTGCACTGCAATATTTCCCGAGGAGAACAAAAAACAGGATTGTGACAGCTCCACCCATGGCGAAATGAAACACCATTCCCAAAATGTGTTTCATTACAATGTAAAAAATAGAAATTGAAAAAACAGTAAAAAAATGTCCCCGCATTTACACACCATTCACTGTACTGATTCACTCACTGCTGCTCTCTCATGCGTTTTAAGTATTCAGAAGAAGGAAATTTCCTCTACACAAGATCAAATGGCAGGTTGTTCAACCTTGCCCGTCATAGAGCGAAGTCCAAAGTATGGAAGGTCCTCATCAGGGAACTCCTCTTTGCTGACGATGCTGCATTAACATCCCACACAGAAGAGTGTCTGCAGAGACTCATCGACAGAATTGCAACTGCCTGCAATGAATTTGGCCTAACCATCAGTTTCAAGAAAATGAACATCATGGGACAGGACATCAGAAATGCTCCATCCATCAATATTGGCGACCACACTCTGGAAGTGGTTCGAGAGTTCACCTACCTAGGTTCAACTATCACCAGCAACCTGTCTTTCGATGCAGAAATCAACAAGCACATGGGAAAGGCGTCTGCTGCGATGTCCAGAATGGCCAAGTGGGTGTGGAAAAATGGCGCACTGACACGGAACACAAAAGTCCGAGTGTTTCAAGCCTGTGTTCTCAATACCTTGCTCTACGACAGCGAGGCCTGGACAATGTATGTCAGCCAAGAGTGACGTCGGAACACATTCCATCTTTGTTGTCTCCAGAGAATCCTTGGCATCAGGTGGTAGGACCATATATCCAACGCAGAAGTCCTCGAGGCAGCCAACATCCCCAGCATGTATGCCCTACTGAGCCAGCGGCGCTTGAGATGGCTTGGTCATGTGAGCTGCATGGAAGATGACAGGATCCCCAAGGACACATTGTACAGCGAGCTCGTCACTGGCATCAGACCCACCGGCCGTCCATGTCTCCGCTTTAAAGACATTTGCAAAAGTGGTATGAAGTCCTGTGACATTGATCACAAGTCGTGGGAGCCAGTTGCCAGTGATCGCCAGAGGTAGCGGACAGCTTTAAAGACGGGGCTAAAGAGTAGCGAGTCGAAGAGACCTGGCAGTTGGCAGGAAAAGAGACAGCGGTGTAAGGAGGGAGCCAACTGTGTAACAGCCCCGACAACAAACTTCACCTGCAGTGCCTGTGGAAGAGCCTGTCTCTCTAGAATTGGCCTTTATAGCCACTCCAGGCACTGCTCCACAAACTACTGACCACCTCTGGGCGTTTACCCATTGTCTCTTGAGACAAGGAGGCCAAAAGGAAGGAAGGAAAGGAAGGAAGGAAGGAAATTCTACGAATAATTTGCAGCATTCTCTTTAAAGCATCACCCTCTACATAAATTAACATGGTTAAATCCGTGACAAAGTGTCGGCGAGAACATTATTTTTCCCCAATATATCTACAACTCTTAGATGATAAGGCTGTAACAAGAGACTCCATCTAAAGATTCTAGCATTTTGGTGTTTAGACTTTTCCACAAACATTAATGGGTTATGGTTGGTATATATTAATATTTCTTTATAGTCCTGGCAGACATATACCTCAAAATGTTTAAGAGCCAGGAAAAGTCTCAATGTTTCTTATTCCACAGTGAAATATTATTTCTGATGACAATTTAGTTTTCTGGAAAAATACCCCACTGACTTCTCTATGCCCGATTTGTCATCTTGCAGTAGGACTGCACCAACCCCAGCATGCCAGCATCGATCACTGATTTAAAGGGTTCAGTGAAATTTGGAGCAGTCAACACTGGTTCATTAGTTAGGATTGCTTTTAGCTTTTCAAAAGCTGCCTGGCATTCATCTAACCATAACACTTCGTTTTTCTTTTTTTGCAGCCAGTCGGTTAACAGAGCAGCTGCAGTACATCCCTAAAAACCTCTTTATTTCCCATTTAGATTTAGGGATAGGGAACTTCATTAAGGGTTGCAACTTTGCCGTTTTTGGCAATGCCTGTCCTTGCCCCACTATGTGTCCAAGGTAAGTTACTCTTGCCTTTCCAAATTCACTTTTTTCCAAATTTATTACTAAGTCCACGGCTTGTAACTTTTTAAATAGAATTTTTAGCTTGTTTAAATATTCTTGCCAATTGTTACTATATATTTGTACATCATCAAGATATACTACACAGTTGGGAACATTGGCTACCACTTGTTTCATTCATCTTTGAAAAGTGGCTGAGGCAGTTTTTAGCCCGAATGGTATCACCCAGCACTGATAAAGATTGTCAAGTGTTACAAAAGTTATGAGGAGTCAAAGAAACCTGCCAATATCTCTTTAAACAAGTCGATCTTGGTAAGAAACTTAGCGCTGCCCACTCTGTCAATACAGTCTTCTAAACGTGGAATTGGGTAGGAGTCTGCCTTTGTTACCGCATTGACTTTTCTGTAGTCTATACAAAATCGGGTTGACCAATCAGGTTTAGGTACTAGAACTACTGGTGAACTCCAGCTACTTTGACTAGGTTCAATCAAATTGTTTTCCAGCATGTACTGGATCTCTGCTTTCAATTGGGCCTGTTTGTCTGGACTCAAGCAGTAGGATGTTATTTTAAAGGAACGGTTCCCCCTATATCCACATCATGTGTGACTAAGGTTGTACACCCCGGCTTATCCCTGCAGACTCTTTTAAATGTTGTAAAAAGCTTGGTTAGGTCTTCATATTTTTTTTACCGCTAAATGCAAAAGCATGTGGTCTAATTTCCTTAGCCATGCTGTATTTGCTAATCTGATAGTTGGAGGGTCAATCTGAGAATTTCCTGGGCCTGCTTCTGCCTCATCCTCATTATCATTTTCCTTCTGAGCAGTCCCAATTACCTGACATACCTGTACTGGCTTATCCTCCTCCCCGCGATAATTTTGCTTTAACATTTGATGTGATACAACCAGGTCTTCTTCCGGCGATCAGGGTCTCAATCAAGTAATCTACCTTACCCACACTTTTGATCTTTCTATATGGGCCACTGAACCGTGCTTTTAATGGTTCTCCCTGTGATGGTAACAACACGAATACTTCATCCCTGGTTGAAAATCATGGGCTTTTGTCTGCCCATTTTTTCATATTGGCTTGGGATGCTTTAAGGTGTTGTTGAGCTGCACCGCAAGTTTTCATGAGCCTTTCCCGGAACACAGAGACATAGTCTAATATCGGAGATTCATTCTTTTGTTCCAAGAATCTGTCTTTTATAAGTTTTAGAGGACCTCCTACTTCATGTCCCTAAACCAATTCGAAAGGACTGAAGACTGCAGACTCATTTGGTGAGTCTCTGGTGGCAAATAAAAGAAAGTCTAGTTCTTTATCCCAGTCATGTGGATATTCCTGGCAGTATGTTCTAATTATTGTTTTGAGAGATTGGTGAAATCTCCCTGTGACTGTGGGTGATATGCTGAAGATTTCAACTGTCTAATCCCCAAATTGTCCATGAATTCTTGAAATATCCTAGACATGAAATTAGAACCTTGATCTGATTGAACTTCAAGTGGCAATCCATATCTCTAAAGAATTGGGTCAACTTTTCTACTACTATTCTAGCAGTAATTGTCCTCAAAGGAAAGGTTTCTGGAAATTGAGTAGCCATATCCATGATAGTAAGCATGTATTGATGATGTCCCACTTTTGTTTCTGGCAAGGGTCCCACACAGTCTACTAATACTCTGCTAAATGGTTCCTCAATCACTGGGATGGGAATTAGTGGAGCTGGTTTTATGGTAGGTTGTGGTTTTTCCGCCATTTGACAGGTATGGCATGTCCTACAAAATTGTCTCACATCCTTTGTGAGACCTGGCCAGTAATAATGTTTGCTTATGCATGATTTGTTCTTCCGAATTCCCCTATGTCCTGCAAAAGGAATGTCGTTGCTAACCTTAATATTCCTTGGCAATATTTAGATGATACCACTGTCTGTTCAACAACTGTCCTGTCTTCGTCTGCAGGTCTATAAGGCGGTCTCCATTTCCTCCTCAAAACCCCATTTGCCATATGGTAGCCTTCTGGAACTCCTTTCACCTCTGCTTCTGATGGAGCTGTCTGTGCCATTCAGTATATCTCTGGATCAGCTTGCTGTGCTGCAATGATAGAAAATCTGTTAAACATCTCATTTGGATTATCTAAATACCCAAATAAGGTTTCAGATACCTGGTGCCCCTTTTACCTCCAAAAATGGATCCTGTTTAGCCATTGCTTGGGTGACTACACATGCAGGAAATATTCCTCGAACTCTTTCCTCTATTTGCTCCATTTTCTTAATTTCACTTAGTTCTTCTGTAATTATAGGAGAAACTGATACTTTTAATCCAGCCAATCATTTCCCAGGAGTAGATCAATTCCCTCTACTGCCAAACTGTGGACAACTCCTACAGTTACTATCCCAGATATTAAATCACTGTCTAGGCGTGCTTTATATAAAGGTATGGGTATATACACCCAGCCAATTCCATTAACTAAAACTTTAGCTTTCAAAGCGCTCTCTGGTGAAAACCTTATATCTTTCCCCAGCAAGAGTTTTTGGGTTGCTCCTGCATCCCTGAGTATAATGATAGGTTTTCCTGCCTTACTTACAGGATATCGAATTACTTTCCCCTTTGACAAAAATTCATTTTAACATTCGGGTATTTTGTTCTTAACCTCTACACTTCTTTTAGTTTTAGTATCTGGTTTCACGACTGTTGTTAAAGCTATAGCCTGGTCTGCTATACCCGCAGTCAGAGTCTTTTCCTCTGTACTAGCTTTGCGTGCCCCAACAAGTCTCACAGGTTTATCTCACAATTTCCAGCACCCTGAACAAAGAAGACCCATTTTGTGACAATAACACTTCGGCTTGTGAACCTCACTTCTACCCTCAGAACCTTCCTTTCTGTTCTGAGGAGGTGATCTTGGGACATTCCCAGTTGTTCCATCTTGCCCCCGGCGACTTACCTTCCTTTCACTCTCCCACTTACTATCCTTCTCAGGGTTATGGGGTGATGGATAAGAGGTTTGGGTTATTCACAAGCTCAAAATCATCAGCAATTTTCGCTAATTAAATATGGTACGGCTGCTCAGGACAAAGCCCCCTATCAAAATATACTCGGAGATCTGGAGGGCGGAGTTCCAGAGCGGTAAGTATAAAAAAACTTACCTCGGGGATTCTCGGAGCAGACTCGGAGGGCGGAGTTCCAGAGCGGTAAGTATAAAAAACTTACCTCGGAGATTCTCGGAGCAGACTCAGAGGGTGGAGTTCCAGAGCGGTAAGTTAAAAAACGTACCTCGGAGATTCTCGGGGCAGAATCGGAGGGCGGAGTTCCAGAGCGGTGAATATAAAAAACTTACCTCGGGGATTCTCGGGGCAGACTCGGAGGGCGGAGTTCCAGAGCGGTAAGTATAAAAAACTTACCTCGGGGATTCTCGGGGCAGACTCGGAGGGCGGAGTTCCAGAGCGGTAAGTATAAAAAACTTACCTCGGGGATTCTCGGGGCAGACTCGGAGGGCGGAGTTCCAGAGCGGTAAGTTACCTCGGGTGGGGGAAAAGAAACTGAAAAAGTCACCTCACAAGAAGGCTGTGACCTGATTGGCTGCTGGGAATCTGTACCGAATTTGCAAATAAATCTGACAAAAATTGATTAAAACACTAATTAACTAATTAATAAGAAGAGTAACTAAACCAGAGGGAGGCGATTATTGTATTTAGTTTGCATTTAGTATTTATTGTAGAAATCTAGCACTCGGGACCATATAGTGAAGTGTATCAAAATTTAGTAAGGATTTAATAAGTATTTATTTATTTTATATCAATTAACTAATTAGTGTTAGAAATGACAGTTAGAGGGGTGAAGTGCTTCACCTGTGAGATGTGGGAAGTCCGTGACGCTTCCAGCATTCCGGACGACTACATCTGCAGGAAGTGTACCCAGTTGCAGCTCCTCACAGACCGCATGGATCGGTTGGAGCAGCAACTGGATGCACTTAGGAGCATGCAGGTGGCAGAGAGTGTCATAGACAGGAGTTTTAGAGAAGTGGTTACATCCAAGGTGCAGGCAGATAGATGGGTGACCGCTAGAAGGGGCAGGCAGTCAGTGCAGGAATCCCCTGTGGCTATCCCCCTCTGTAACAAGTATACTGTTTTGGATACGGTTGGGGGGGATGGTCTATCAGGGGAAAACAGCAGCAGCCAGAGCAGTGGCACCACGGCTGGCACTGTTGTTCAGCAGGGAGGGACAAAGCGCAGAAGAGCAATAGTTATAGGGGACTCTATAGTCAGGGACACAGATAAGTGCTTCTGTGGACGTGAAAGAGACTCCAGGATGGTATGTTGCCTCCCTGGTGCCAGGGTCAAGGATGTCTCTGAATGGACAGGGGGCATTCTGAAGTGGGAGGGTGAACAGCCAGAGGTTGTGGTACACATCGGTACCAACGACATAGGCAGGAAGAGTGATGGGGTCCTGCAGGGGAAGTTTAGGGAGTTAGGTAGAAAGTTAAAAAACAGGACCTCCAGGGTTGTAATCTCGGGATTACTCCCTGTGCCACGTGCCAGTGAGGCTAGAAATAGGAAGATACTGCAGCTAAACACGTGGCTGAACAGCCGGTGTAGAAGGGAGGATTTCAGATATCTGGACCATTGGGATCTCTTCAGGGACAGATGGGACCTGTACAAGAAGGACGGGTTGCATCTAAACTGGAGGGGCACAAATATCCTGGCTGCGAGGTTTGCTAGTGTCACTTGGGAGGGTTTAAACTAGTGTGGCAGGGGGGTGGGAACCAGAGCAGTAGGACAGCAAGTGAAATAAATGAGGGGGAACTAGTAAATAAGGCCAGTAAGACTAAGAGGAAGAGCAGGCAGGGAGATGTTGCTGAACACAGCGGGACTGGTGGTCTGAAGTGCATTTGTTTCAATGCGAGAAGTATAACAGGTAAGGCAGATGAACTTAGAGCTTGGATTAGTACTTGGAAATATGACGTTGTTGCTATTACAGAGACTTGGTTGAGGGAAGGACAGGATTGGCAGCTAAATGTTCCAGGATTTAGAAGCTTCAGGCGGGATAGAGGGGGGTGTAAAAGGGGTGGGGGAGTTGCATTACTTGTTAAGGAGAATATCACAGCTGTACTGCGGGAGGACACCTCAGAGAGGTCATGCAGTGAGGCAATATGGGTGGAGCTCAGGAATAGGAAGGGTGCAGTCACGATGTTGGGGGTTTACTACAGGCCTCCCAACAGCCAGCAGGAGGTAGAGGAGCAGATATGCAGACAGATTTTGGAAAGATGTAAAGGTAACAGGGTTGTAGTGGTGGGTGATTTTAACTTCACCCTATATTGACTGGGACTCACTTAGTGCTAGGAGCTTGGATGGGGCAGAATTTGTAAGGAGCATCCAGGAGGGCTTCTTGAAACAATACGTAGATAGTCCAACTGGGGATGGGGCCGTACTGGACCTGGTATTGGGGAATGAGTCCGGCCAGGTGGTCGAAGTTTCAGTGGGGGAGCATTTCGGGAACAGTGACTCTAATTCCATAAGTTTTAAGGTACTTGTGGATAAGGAGATGCTTGATGAAGGAAGGGCAGTGGATGTTATCTATATGGACTTCAGTAAAGCCTTTGACAAGGTCCCTCATGGCAGACTGATACAAAAGGTGAAGTCATATGGGATCAGAGGGGAGCTGGCAAGATGGATACAGAACTGGCTCTGTCATAGAAGACAGAGGGTAGCAGTGGAAGGGTGCTTTTCTGAATGGAGGGATGTGACTAGTGGTGTTCCGCAGGGATCAGTGCTGGGACCTTTGCTGTTTGTAGTATATATAAATGATTTGGAGGAAAATGTAGCTGGTCTGATTAGTAAGTTTGCGGACGACACAAAGGTTGGTGGAGTTGCGGACAGTGATGAGGATTGTCAGAGGATACAGCAGGATATAGATCGGTTGGCGACTTGGGCGGAGAAATGGCAGATGGAGTTTAATCCGGACAAATGTGAGGTAATGCATTTTGGAAGATCTAATACAGGTGGGAAGTATACAGTAAATGGCAGAACCCTTAGGAGTATTGACAGGCAGAGAGATCTGAGCGTACAGGTCCACAGGTCACTGAAAGTGGCAACGCAAGTGGATAAGGTAGTCAAGAAGGCATACGGCATGCTTGCCTTCATCGGTCGGGGCATAGAGTATAATTATAGGTAAGTCATGCTGCAGCTGTGCAAAACTTTAGTTCGGCCACACTTAGAATATTGCGTGCAATTCTGGTTGCCATACTACCAGAAGGACGTGGAGGCTTTGGAGAGGGTACAGAAGAGGTTTACTGGGATGTTGCCTGGTCTGGAGGGCATTAGCTATGAGGAGAGGTTGGATGAACTCAGATTGTTTTCACTGGAACGACGGAGGTGGAGGGGCGACATGATAGAGGTTTACAAAGTTATAAGCGGCATGGACAGAGTGGATAGTCAGAAGCTTTTTCCCAGGGTGGAAGAGTCAGTTACTAGCGGCCATAGGTTTAAGATGCGAGTCAAGTTCTTTACACAGAGGGTGGTGAGTGCCTGGAACTTGTTGCCGGGGGAGGTGGTGGAAGCAGGTACCATAGAGATGTTTAAGAGGCTTCTTGATAAATACATGAATAGGAAGGGAATCGAGGAATATGGACCCCGGAAGTGCAGAAGGTTTTAGTTTAGGCAGGCATCAAGATCGGCGCAGGCTTGGAGGGCCAAATGGCCTGTTCCTGTGCTGTACTGTTCTTTGTTCTTTTGTTCTTTGTTCTTTATATGATTCTGATCGCGGTGGGAGCAACACACTGTTAATTCAGTTCAATGGTTCCACAGGTCACATCATATTTCTTTAAGCTTTCCAAATTGGAAAAAAAAGCCAAGTTGAACAATCTAGTTACCCCCGTATGATGCAAATCAGACCAAATAACTTTATCAACAAATATATATATCAACAAATTAACGATTTATTTAAAAAATCTTAAACATTATTAAGATATCTAAATACCTTATAATTTCTTATTAAAAATCTAACTCCCTCATTCACATACATAACTCAAACTAACAGTAGTTTTGTTTTTAATTTGCTGACCGAAAAATACAGTCTCTGCAAACTACGTTCCTGATGAATGGAGTCCTATATAACACAAAGTTCACCTGCAGTCTTGCAAGGCCCGATGAAAAGAAGGTCCTTCCAAAGAATGGGTACAACAGTTCGGCTGTTGTAGTATTAAACTCTTTTTTTATCCAGCGATGAACACAGTAGATATCAATAATTTGTTGTGAAAGCCTGAACAATGCAAGGTTTCCTATCAGCAAAGGATCCTTTCTCCAAACCAGTGACTATCCACAGTGTATTGCAACTCCTCTTCCTGGGTCTCCCCTCTCTCTTCAGGCATAAACAGCAACAAGTGTTTTCGCTCCCATAACTTAGATTTGCAATTCCTTCAAAGTTCCTTTAACTTCATGAAGAAATTCAAATTTCACCTAATACAGGAACTATTCCTCAAGAGAAAGAGCTTTTTGGGCTATATTCTTACCCAGTTTATCGCAGCAAACTAGTCTTTTATTTTCTTTTGGCGACATGTCCCTTTCTTTGGTTTCCAAAAACAAGTTCCAGCTGAGACTTTTTTTTCTTGCAAAAGAGAAACTAAAAACTCACCAGCAGCCAGTCATGTGACAGTCATTTCTCTCTGCTGAGTGGCTTGGAGAAACAGGTTGCCTTGCAATAGCCCCACCCAGTTCAGCATTTGCTGTTCTCAGAGAAAAGGTTTTTCTCAGTCTTAACGGCACGCAGACAACTTGGGTTACACCTCCACCCTTGGCGAAATGAAATTCCATTCGTGAATGCATTTCATTACAATGTAAAACTAAAATTGAAAAAAAACTTTTTAACATATTTTCACATTCATGCTCCCATTCATTCTACTGGTAATTAATGCAAATTTGCTTTGTACCATTGTTATTCATGTAACTTAACAAGATTAAACTCATGACAAAGCATTGGTGATAACATGGTTGTTTCCCGAAATGTGTACTATTTCAAATGATAAGGTAGTAACAATAAACTCCATCAAAACATTTTGGCATTTTGTTTCTTTTATTTTTTTCACAATGGTTGTTTCCATCAGCCAATTGCAACTTTCCAAACTTAGTCTGCTCTTTGTTTCATGTTTTCCTTCCAAGTGTCCCTATAGACCATCACCTCAGCTAGGTGAACTACTTAGTTAGGAACACTGGCCATACTGTGTTCACTATTCTCTGAGAAGTTTTTTGAGTTCCGATTAACTTGCGTGGTATCACTTGATACAGAAAAACCCTGTCCAGTATAACATAAACTGATTCTTCTTTACCTTGGTGTGTCAAAGGAATTTGATGGTATCCCTTCAACAAATTTATCTCAGAAACCTGGCACTGCCCACTCTGTCATTACTGTCTTCTCAGCGAGGAATTGGGTTGGAGTCTGCTTTCATTACAGCATTGACTTTTCTGTAGTCTATGCAAAGTTGAGTTGACCTGCCAGGCTTAGGCACTAAAACTATTGATGAACTCCAGCTGTTTTGACAAGGTTCAGTTAAGTCACTTTCCAGCATGCATTGAATTGCTGCTTTTACTCGGGCCTGTTTGTCTGGATTGAAGCAGTAAGGATATTGTTTTATAGGAAAGGATTCCCCTATATCCATATCATGTGTGGCTAAGGTTGTACATCCCAGCTTATCCCTATAGACTCTTCTCAACGCTGTGAGAAGACTTGTTTGGACTTCTCGCTGTTCTGCATCTAAGTGCAAAAGCTTGTTGTCCAATTTTCCTAGCTATTCTGTATTCGCTAACCGGATAGTGGGAGGTTCAATCTGAGAATTGTCTAGGCCTCCTTCTGCCTCATCCTCACTATCCTTTTCCTTCTCAACAGATGCCTTTACCTGACAACACTGTACTGGTTTATCCTCCTTTCTGCTATATTGTTGCTTTAACATATTGATATTTTTCTTCTGACGGTCAGGGGTGTCAATCAAGTAATCTACCTTACCCATTCTTTTGACTACTTTACATGGGCCACTGAACCGTGCTTTTAATGGTTCACCTTGTAAGGGTAACAATACCAATACTCTATCCCCTGGTTGAAATTTTCGGGTCTTTGCATTATTGTCTGCCCATGTTTTGATATTGACTTGGGATGCTTCGAGGTGTTCCTGGGCCACATGGCAAACCTTGATGAGCCTTTCCCAGAGCACAGATACGTAGTCTAGTATCGAAGATTCATTCCTTTGTTCTAAGAATCTGTCTTTGATGAGTTTTAGATGACCTCTTCATGCTTGTAAACCAATTCGAAAGGACTAAAACCTGTAGACTCATTCGGTGAATCTCTGGTGGTAAGTAAAAGCAAGTCCAGCCCTTTATCCCAATCATGCAGATATTTGTGACTATATGTTCTAATCATTGTGACACAATGAACAACAGAAGTTGTTGTGTGATTGCCTTTAAGAGCGATGGCCCTTTAAGATCTTAGTATGCTAATGAGCTACATGCCAGGATGCAGTCATGCGACTACAAGCCAGAATCAGAGAACTCAGAACATTAATTTGATTAGGCAAAATCAACACGGATTTTCAAAAGGGAAAACATTTTTGACAAATCTGTTAGAGTTTTTTGAGGATGTAGCAAGCAGGGTAGATAAGTGGGACCCAATGACTACCGTGCATTTGGATCCTCACAAGGCAGTCAATAAGGTGCCACACAAGATTAGGGTCACAGGATTGGAGGTAATATATCAGCATGGATTAGTTTTGGTTAAAGGATAGAAAACTGAGTCAGAAGAAATGGGCCATTTTTGGGTTGGAAGGATGTAATGAGCAGGGTACCACAAGGATCTATGCTTGAGCCTCAGCTCTTTATAATCTATATTACTGACTTAGATGACAGGATCAAGTATAATTTCTCCAAGTTTGTTGACGATACAAAGTTATGTGGGAAAGTAAGCTGTGAGAACACATCAAAGAGGCTGTAGAGATATAGATAGGTTAAGGAAGAATGTGCAGGGTTATGGGGAGAAGACAGGAGAATGAAACTGAGGGAGTTGCTCTTTCAGAGAACTGGTGCAGGCATGATAGAATGAATGGCCTCCTTCTGCACTGTAATGATTATGTAAAGTGGGTGGAAAAGAACATGGCAGAAGGAATAGAATGTGGTGAAGTGTGAGTTATCCACTTTGGAAGGAAAAATAGAAAGGCAGAATATTTGAGAGACAGAAATGTTGGTATGCAGAGGGAGCTGGGTGTCCTTGCACATGAATTACAGAAAATTAACTTGGCGGTAGATCAAGTAATTAGATTTTCAGAGAGAGAAATTGGACTATAAGAGTGAAGAAGTCTTAAAGCAAATGCATAGGGCTTGTTAAGATACTGTGTACAGTTTTGGTCTCCTTGCCTAAGGAAGGATATACTTGCCTTAGAGGGAGTGTACTAAAGGTTCACTGGACTGATTCCTGGGATGAGGGGTTATCCTTTGAGGAGAGATTGAGTACACTTGGCCTGACGTGAGGGCATTGGAGAGAGTACAGAAAAGATTCACGGGAATGGGTCCAGGGATGAGCAACTTCAGTTATGAAGATAGATTGGAGAAGTTAGAAGTTCCTCGGACTGTTGTTCTTGCCGCATCCTGAGATCCACACTCAGTGCCATGCGCCGCCACATGCACACACTGAACCTCTCTCTCCAACAGTACCGCCTCACCTTATCTCAAAGCTGCTCTACTCAGCAGTTTCATTTCATCCTTCGTCTTATCCGATGCGTTAACAAAAAACTTTTTTCTTCCTTTCAGGTGTTAAGGAACGCAAGCTCCAGCAGCTAATTGGGACTAATGCCTCTCCAGATCCTTCTTGCCCTTCACTTCCCTCTAACCCCATCCCTTCTGATCTGACCCCTTGCCATGTATTCACTATACCCTCTGACCTCCCCCTCTCCGACTCAGAATGTTTTGTACTCAGCAAAGGACTCAGTTTTATCCCCTTACGCCCCCACCTCAATGAATTTTGTGCTCGGCATGACGTTGAGCTCTTCTTCCATCGCCTTCGCCTCCGGGCTCACTTCTTTGACCAGGAGTCCTCCCCCCGACCAGCAGACCCATTCACCCGCCTCCGGCATTCTCCCTCCACCTAGACCCCTCCCCATGGCCTCTTACCCGCTCTTGATCTTTTCATTGAAAACTGTTGGCGAGGTATCGGCCGTTTCAATTTCTCCGCTCCCCTCACTCACTCTAACCTGTCTCCCTCTGAACTTGCTGCACTCCATTCTTTCAAGTTTAACACCGACATTATCATCAAACCTGCCGACAAGGGTGGTGCTGTTGTTGTCTGGCTGAGCGCCAACTCTCAGACACTTCTTCCTACCTCCCCCTGGACCATGACCCCACCACCGAACATCATGCCACTGTCTCCAGGACTGACCTCATCTCCTCTGGAGATCTTCCCTCTACAGCTTCCAACCTCATAGTCCTGCAAACCCGGACAGCCTGCTTCTACCTCCTTCCTAAAAGCCAAAAACAAGGCTGTCCTTGCAGACCCATTGTCTCAGCCTGTTCCTGCTCCACTGAACTTATTTCTTCCTATCTTGACTCTATCTTTTCTATCCTGGTCCAGTCTGTTCCCACCTACATCTGTGACTCTTCTGATGCTCTATGTCAGTTTGACTATTCCCAGTTTCCTGGCCCCAACCGCCTCCTCTTCGCTATGGACATCCATTCTCTGTACACCTCCATCCCCAACCAGAATTGTTTGAGGGCTCTCCGCTTCTTCCTTGAACAGAGACCCAACCAGTCCCCATCCATCACCATCCTCCTCCGCCTGGCTGAACTTGTTCTCACATTGAACAACTTCTCCTTCAACTCCACTCACTTCCTTCAAGTAAAAGGTGTCGCTATGGGTACTCGCATGGGTCCTAGTTATGCCTGTCTTTTTGTGGGATATGTCGAACATTCCTTGTCCCAGTCCTATTCAGGACCCCTCCCCCCAACTCTTTATCCGGTACACTGATGACTCTATTGGTGCTGTTTCCTGCTCCTGCCCCGAACTGGAAAACCTTATCAACTTTGCTTCCATTTCCACCCTTCTCTCACCTTTACATGGTGTATCTCCAACACTTCCCTTCCCTGTCTTGACTTCTCTGTCTCCATCTCTGGGGATAGGCTTTCACTAATATTCATTATAAGCCCAGTGACTCCCACAGCGACTTCGACTACACTTCTTCACACCCTGCCTCCTGTAAGGACTCCATTCCATTCTCCCAGTTTCTCTGTCTCCGCGCATCTGCTCTGATGATGCAACCTTCCACAACAGCGCTTCTGATATGTCTTATTTGTCCTCAACTGAGGATCCCCCCCCCCCCACTGTGGTTGACAGGGCATTCAACCATGTCCAGCCCATTTCCTGCACTTCTGCCCTTATGCCTTCCCCTCCCTCCCAGAACCACGATAGGGTTCCCCTTGTCCTCACTTTCCATCCCACCAGCCTCCATATCCAAAGGAAGATCCTCCGCCATTTCTGCCACGTCCAGCGTGATGCCAATGCCAAACGCATCTTCCCCTTCCCTCCCATGTCAGAATTCTGAAGGGAACATGAACACAAATACATGAATAGGGAGGGAATAGAGGGATATGGACCCCGGAAATGCAGAAGGTTTTAGTTTAGGTAGGCATCAAGATCGGCGCAGGCTTGGAGGGCTGTACTGTTCTTTGTTCTTTTGTCCTTTGTTCTTTGTTCTTTATATGATTCTGATCGCGGTGGGAGCAATGCACTGTTAATTCAGTCCCGTGGTTCCACAGGTCACATCATATTTCTTTAAGCTTTCCAAATTGGAAAAAAAGGCCAAGTTGAACAATCTGCCAGACCTGCTGAGTAATTCCAGCATTTCTTGTTTTTATTTATTGGAGAAGTTAGGACTGTTTTCCTTGGAGACGGGAAGGCTGAGAGGTGATTTGATAGAGGTATTCAAAATCATGAGGGGTCTGGTGAGAGTAGGTAGAGAGAAACGGTTCCCACTTGTGAAGGGATCGAGAACGAGAGGGCACAGTTTTAAAGTATTTGGTAAAAGAAGCAAAGTAAAATGAGGAAAAACTTTTTCATGCAGCAAGTGGTTAAGATCTGGAATGCACTGCCTGAGAGTGTGGTGGAGGCAGGTTCAATTGAAGCATTCAAAAGGGAATTAGACAGTTATATGAAATGGAAAAATGTGCAGGTTTATGGGGAGAAGGCAGGGGAATGGAACTTTTGGAGAACCTGTGCAGACACGATGGGCTGAATAGCCTCCTTCTGCACTGTAACAATTCTGTGATTCTATGATGTTGCCTCGTGTTTAAAATATGAGAGATAATCTCACTGAAATGTATAAAATTCTGAAGGGGTTTGGCAGGGCAGATGTTGAAATGATGTTTCCCCTGAATGGGGAGTCTAGAAGTAAGATGTTGACCGTTAGGGCTGATATGCAGAAATATTTCTTCACTCAAAGTGTGTTGAATCTTTGGAAGTCTCTAACCCATAGGGCTGTGGATGCTGAACTGTTGAGTATATCAAGACAGTGATCGATAGAATTGTGCATGTTGAGGGAATTAAGGGACAAGGTGCAGGAAGGTCGAGTTGAGGTTGATGAGCCGTGATCTTGCTGAATGATGGAACAGGGTTGAAGTGCTGAATATCCTACTCCTGCAACTATTTCTTATGTAACATCCCTTACACTAACAACCTCACAGTGTAAAGAATCCAGACACTAATATTGTCACAGTGTAAAGAGCCCTTACACTGACAATGTCACAGTGTAAAGAAGCCTTACACTAACATCGTCATAGTGTAAACTGCCCTCACACTAAAAATGTCACAGTGTAATGAGCCCAGACACTAAAATAAAAGCAAAATACTGCAGATGCTGGAAATCTGAAATTAAAACAAGAAATGCTGGAACCACTCAGCAGGTCTGTGGAAAGAGAAGCAGAGTTAACGTTTCGGGTCAGTGATCCTTCTTCGGAACTGACAAATATTAAAATTGTCACAGGTTATAAGCAAGTGAGGCGGGGGTGGGGCAAGAGATAACAAAGGAGAAGGTGCAGATTGGACAAGGCCACACAGCAAGGAACAAAGGCAAACAATATCTGCCCTGACACTAACAATGTCACAGTGTAAAGAGCCCTTACACTAACAACGTCAAAGTGCAAGCAGCCCTTACACTAACAATTTCACAGTGTAAAGGGCCCTTACACTAACATAGTCACAGTGTAAAGTACCATTACAATAAAAATGTCACAGTGTAAAGAGCCCATACATGAACATCGTCACAGTGTAAAGAGTCCTTACACTAACATTGTCACATTATAAATAGCTCTTACACTAACGATTTCACATGTAAAGAGCCCCTGACAGTAACATTGTCACAATGTAAAGAAGCCTAACAATAACATCGTCACAGTGTAACGAGCCGTTACACTAAATATGTCACAGTGTAAACAGCCCTGACACTAACAGTGTCACAGTGTAAAAAGCCCTTACACTAACAATGTCACGGGGTAAGAGCTCTTACACTAACAATTTCACATTGTAAAGAGCCCTTACACAAACAATTGTCACAGTGTAAAGGGCCCTTACACTAACAATTCACAGTGCAAACAACCCTTACACTAACATGGTCACAATGTAAAGGAGTCTGACACTAACATCGTCACAGTGTAAAGAACCATGACACTAAAATGTCACAGTGTAACGAGCCCTTACACTAACAATGTCACAGTGTAAAGAAGCCTGGCACTAACATCGTCACAGTGTAAAGAGCCCTTACACAAACAACGTCACAGTGTAAAGAGCTCTTACACTAACAATTTCACTGTGTAACGAGCCCTTACACTAACATTGTCACAGTGTAAAGGGCCGTTAGACTAACATAGTCACAGTATAAAGAGCCCTGACACTAACAATGTCACAGTGTAAAGTGCCCTTCCACTAACATGGTCACAGTGTAAAGGGGCCTGACGCTAACATCGTCACAGTGTAAAGAACCATTACACTAAAAATGTCACAGTGTAAAGAGCCCATACATGAACATCGTCACAGTGTAAAGAACCATTACACTAACAATATCACAGTGTAAAGAGCTCTTACACTAACAATTTCACAGTGTAAAGAGCCCTTACACTAACATTGTCACAGTGTAAATGGCCATTAGACTAATATAGTCACAGTGTAAAGAGCCCTGACACTAACAATGTCACAGTGTAAAGGAGCCTGACACTAACATCGTCACAGTGTAAAGAGCCCATACATGAACATCGTCACAGTTTAAAGAGCCCTTACACTAACAATATCACAGTGTAAAGAGCCCATACATGAACATCGTCACAGTTTAAAGAGCCATACACTAACAATATCACAGTGTAAAGAGCCCATACATGAACATCGTCACAGTTTAAAGAGCCATACACTAACAATATCACAGTGTAAAGAGCCCATACATGAACATCGTCACAGTTTAAAGAGCCCTGACACTAACAATATCACAGTGTAACGAGTCCATACATGAACATCATCACAGTGTAAAGAGTCCTTACACTAACATTGTCACATTGTAAATAGCTCTTACACTAACGAGTTCACATGTAGAGAGCCCTTTACAGTAACATTGTCACAATGTAAAGAAGCCTAACAATAACATCGTCACAGTGTAAACAGCCCTGATACTAACAATGTCACAGTGTAAAGAGCTCCTACAATAACAATGTCACAGTGTAAAGAGGCCCGACACTAACAATGTCACAGTGTACACAAGCCTGACACTAACATCGTCACAGTGTAAACAGCCCTGATACTAACAATGTCACAGTGTAAAGAGCTCCTACAATAACAATGTCACAGTGTAAAGAGCTCCTACAATAACAATGTCACAGTGTAAAGAGCCCATACATGAACATCGTCACAGTGTAAAGAGTCCTTACACTAACATTGTCACATTATAAATAGCTCTTACACTAACGATTTCACATGTAAAGAGCCCCTGACAGTAACATTGTCACAATGTAAAGAAGCCTAACAATAACATCGTCACAGTGTGACAAGCCGTTACACTAAATTTACACTAAAGTGTAAACAGCCCTTAGACTAACAGTGTCACAGTGTAAACAGCCCTTACACTAACATTGAACAGTGTAAAGAGCCCTTACACTAACAATTTCACTGTGTTAAGAGCCCTTACGATAACATCGTCACAGTGTAAAGGGCATTCAAACTAACAATGTCAGGGTGTTAAAAGCCCTTACACTAGCATTGAACAGTGTAAAGAGCCCTTACACTAACAATTTCACTGTGTTAACAGCCCTTACGATAACATCGTCACAGTGTTAAGGGCCCTCAAACTAACAATGTCAGGGTGTTAAAAGGCCTTACACTAACAATGTCACAGTGCAAAGATCCCTGACACTAAAATTGTCACAGTGAAAAGACACCTTACACTAACATCGTCACAGTGTAAAGAGCCCTAACATGAACAATGTCACAGTGTAAATAGCCCTTACACTAACATCGTCAGAGTGTAATGAGCCCTTACATTAACAATGTGACAGTGCAAAGAGCCGTTACACTAAAATCGTCACAGTGTAAAGAGCCCTAACATTAACAATGTGACAGTGCAAAGAGCCGTTACACTAACATCGTCACAGTGTAAAGAGCCCTAACATGAACAATGTCACAGTGTAAATAGCCCTTACACTAACATCGTCAGAGTGTAATGAGCCCTTACATTAACAATGTGACAGTGCAAAGAGCCGTTACACTAAAATCGTCACAGGGAAAAGAGCGCTTACACTAACATCGTCACAGTGTAAAGAGCCCTTACACTAACATCGTCACAGTGTAAAGAGCCCTTACATTAACAATGTGACAGTGCAAAGAGCCGTTACACTAAAATCGTCACAGGGAAAAGAGCCCTTACACTAACATCGTCAGAGTGTAATGAGCCCTTACATTAACAATGTGACAGTGCAAAGAGCCGTTACACTAAAATCGTCACAGGGAAAAGAGCCCTTACACTAACATCGTCAGAGTGTAATGAGCCCTTATATTAGCAATGTGACAGTGCAAAGAGCCGTTACACTAAAATTGTCACAGGGAAAAGAGCCCTGACACTAACATAGTCACAGTGAAAAGAGCCCTTACACTAACATTGTCACAGTGTAAAGAGCCCTTACATTAACAATGTGACAGTGCAAAGAGCCGTTACACTAAAATCGTCACAGGGAAAAGAGCCCTTACACTAACATAGTCACAGTGAAAACAGCCCTTACACTAACATCGTCACAGGGAAAAGAGCCCTTACACTAACATAGTTACAGTGTAAAGAGCCGTTACACTAAAATCGTCACAGTGAAAAGAGCCGTTATACTAAAATTGTCACTGTGAAAAGAGCCGTTACATGAACATTGTCACAGTGTAAACAGCCTTTACACTAACAATGTCACTGTGTAAAGAACCCTTACACTTACATCATCATACTGATAAGAGCCCTTACACTAACAATTTCACAGTGTAAAGAGCCCTTACACTAACAATGTCACAGTGTAAACAGCTCTTACACTAACATCGTCACAGTGTAATGAGCCCTTACACTAACAATGTGACAATGCAAAGAGCCGTTACACTAAACTCGTCACAGTGAAAAGAGCCATTACACTAACAATGTCACATAGCAAAGAGCCGTTACACTAAAATCGTCACAGGGAAAAGAGCCCTTACACTAACATAGTCACAGTGTAAAGAGCCCTTACACTAACATCGTCACAGTGTAAAGAGCCGTTACACTAAAATCGTCACAGTGAAAAGAGCCATTACATTAACAATGTCACAGTGCAAAGAGTCGTTACACTAAAATCGTCACTGTGAAAAGAGCCCTTACACTAACATAGTCACAGTGTAAAGAGCTCTGACATGATCATTGTCACAGTGTAAAGAGCCTTTACACTAACAGTGTCACAGTGTAAAGAGGCCTTACACTAACATCATCACAGTGTAAACAGCCCTTACACTAACAATGTCACTGTGTAAAGACCCCTGACACTTACATCATCATACTGATAAAAGCTCTTACACTAACAATTTCACAGTGTAAAGAGCCCTTACACTAACAATGTCACAGTGTAAAGAGCCCATACATGAACATCGTCACAGTTTAAAGAGCCCTTACACGAACAATGTCACAGTGTAATAAGCCCTTACACTAACAGTGTCACAGTGTAACGAGTCCTTGCACTAAAATTGTCACATTGTAAATAGCTGTAACACTAACGATTTCACATGTAAAGAGCCCTTACACTAACAATGTCACAATGTAAAGAAGCCTAACAATAACATCGTCATAGTGTAACGAGCCGTTACACTAACAATGTGACAATGCAAAGAGCCGTTACACTAAACTCGTCACAGTGAAAAGAGCCATTACACTAACAATGTCACATAGCAAAGAGCCGTTACACTAAAATCGTCACAGGGAAAAGAGCCCTTACACTAACATAGTCACAGTGTAAAGAGCCCTTACACTAACATCGTCACAGTGTAAAGAGCCGTTACACTAAAATCGTCACAGTGAAAAGAGCCATTACATTAACAATGTCACAGTGCAAAGAGTCGTTACACTAAAATCGTCACTGTGAAAAGAGCCCTTACACTAACATAGTCACAGTGTAAAGAGCTCTGACATGATCATTGTCACAGTGTAAAGAGCCTTTACACTAACAGTGTCACAGTGTAAAGAGGCCTTACACTAACATCATCACAGTGTAAACAGCCCTTACACTAACAATGTCACTGTGTAAAGACCCCTGACACTTACATCATCATACTGATAAAAGCTCTTACACTAACAATTTCACAGTGTAAAGAGCCCTTACACTAACAATGTCACAGTGTAAAGAGCCCATACATGAACATCGTCACAGTTTAAAGAGCCCTTACACGAACAATGTCACAGTGTAATAAGCCCTTACACTAACAGTGTCACAGTGTAACGAGTCCTTGCACTAAAATTGTCACATTGTAAATAGCTGTAACACTAACGATTTCACATGTAAAGAGCCCTTACACTAACAATGTCACAATGTAAAGAAGCCTAACAATAACATCGTCATAGTGTAACGAGCCGTTACACTAAATATGTCATAAAAGCAAAATACTGCGGATGCTGGAAATCTGAAACAAAAACAAGAAATGTTGGAATCACTCAGCAGGTCTGGCAGCATCTGTGGAAAGAGAAGCAGAGTTAACGTTTCGGGTCAGTGACCCTTCTTCGGAACACTAAATATATCACTGTGATAAGAGCCCTTACACTAACAATGTCACAATGCAAACAGCCCTTACACTAACAATGCCACAGTGTAAAGAGACCTTCCACTAACAATGTTACAGTTTCAAGAAGCCAGACACTAACATCGTGACAGTGTGTAGAAGCCTGACACTAAAATCGTCACAGTGAAAAGAGCCCTTACACTAACAGTGTCACAGTGTGTAGAAGCCTGACACTAACATCGTCATATTGTAAAGAGCCCTTACACTAACAGTGTCACAGTGTGTAGAAGCCTGACACTAACATCGTCACAGTGTAAAGAGCCCTTATACTAACAGTGTCACAGTGTGTAGAAGCCTGATACTATCATCGTCACAGTGTAAAGAGCCCTTACACTAACAGTGTCACAGTGTGTAGAAGCCTGACACTAACATCGTCACAGTGTAAAGAGCCCTTACACTAACAGTGTCACAGTGTGTAGAAGCCTGACACTAGCATCGTCACAGTGTAAAGAGCCCTGACACTAACAATGTCATGGGGTAAGAGCTCTTACAGTAACAATTTCACATTGTAAACGCTCTTACACTAACAATGTCACAGTGTAAAGAGCCCTTACACTAACAGTGTCACAGTGTGTAGAAGCCTGACACTAACATCGTCACAGTGTAAAGAGCCCTTACACTAACAGTGTCACAGTGTGTAGAAGCCTGACACTAACATCGTCACAGTGTAAAGAGCCCTTACACTAACAATGTCACGGGGTAAGAGCTCTTACACTAACAATTTCACATTGTAAAGAGCCCTTACACAAACAATTGTCACAGTGTAAAGGGCCCTTACACTAACAATGTCACAGTGCAAACAACCCTCACACTAACATGGTCACAATGTAAAGGAGCCTGACACTAACATCGTCACAGTGTAAAGAACCATGACACTAAAATGTCATAGTGTAACGAGCCCTTACACTAACAATGTCACGGGGTAAGAGCTCTTACACTAACAATTTCACATTGTAAAGAGCCCTGACACAAACAATTGTCACAGTGTAAAGGGCCCTTACACTAACAATGTCACAGTGCAAACAACCCTTACACTAACATGGTCACAGTGTAAAGGAGCCTGACACTAAAAGGTCACAGTGTACGAGCCCTTACACTAACAGTGTCACAGTGTAAAGAGCCCTGACACTAACATGGTCACAGTGTAAAGAGCCCTTACACTAACAACGTCACAGTGTAAAAGCTCTTACACTAACAATTTCACAGTGTAAACAGCCCTTACACTAACATTGTCACAGTGTAAATGGCCATTAGACTAACATAGTCACAGTGTAAAGAGCCCTGACACTAACAATGTCACAGTTTAAAGAGCCCTTACACTAACAATGTCACAGTGTATACAAGCCTGACACTAACATCGTCACAGTGTAAAGAGCCCTTACACTAACAATGTCACAGTGTATACAAGCCTGACACTAACATCGTCACAGTGTAAAGAGCCCTTACACTAACAATGTCACAGTGTATACAAGCCTGACACTAACATCGTCACAGTGTAAAGAGCCCTTATACTAACAATGTCACAGTGTAAAAAGCCCTTACACTAACATCGTCACAGTGTAAAGAGCCCGAACACTAACAATATCACAGTGTAAAGAACCCTTATACTAACATTGTCACTGTGTGAAGAGCCCTTTCACGAACATCGTCACAGTGATAAGAGCCCTTACACTAACATCGTCACAGTGTAAAGAGCCCTGATACTAACAATGTCAAGTGTAAAGAGCCCTTACACTGACAATGTCACACAGTAAATAGGTCCGACACGAACAATGTCTGTTACATCATCTCAGTTTGAAGAAGCCCTTACACTCGCAATGTCTCAGTGTAAGGAGCCCTTGCACTAACAATGTCACTGTGTATAGAAGCCTGACACTAACATCGTTGCAGTGTAAAGAGCCCTTACATGAACAATGTCACAGTGTAAAGAGCCCTTACACTAACATCGTCATAGTGTAAAGTGAACTTACACTAACAATGTCACAGTGTAAAGTGCCCTTATACTATAATTGTCACAGTGTAATTGGCCCTTACACTAACAATATCCCAGTGTAAAGAGCTCTTACACTAACAATGTTACAGTGTAAATAGCCCTTACACTAACATCGTCACATTGTAAAGAGCCCTTACACTAGCATTGTCACTGTCTAAAGAGCTCTGACGCTAACATCATCACAGTGTAAAGAGCCCTTACAATAACATCCTCACAGTGTAAAGATCCCTTACGCTCACAATTGCACAGTGTAAAGATCCTTACGCTCACAATTGCACAGTGTAAAGATCCCTTACACTAACATCATCACAGTGTAAAGATCCCTTATGCTCACAATTGCACAGTGTAAAGATCCCTTACACTAACATCATCATAGTGTCAAGATCCCTTACGCTCACAATTGCACAGTGTAAAGATCCCTTACACTAACATCATCACAGTGTAAAGAGCCCTTACGCTCACAATTGCACAGTGTAAAGATCCCTTACACTAACATCATCACAGTGTAAAGATCCCTTACGCTCACAATTGTACAGTGTAAAGATCCCTTACAATAACATCGTAACAGTGTAAAAATCCCTTACGCTCACAATTGCACAGTGTAAAGATCCCTTACAATAACATCGTAACAGTGTAAAGATCCCTTACACTGACAATGTCACAGTGTATACAAGCCTGACACTAACATCGTCACAGTGTTAAGAGCCCTTATACTAACAATGTCACAGTGTAAAAAGCCCTTACACTAACATCGTCACAGTGTAAAGAGCCCAAACACTAACAATATCACAGTGTAAAGAACCCTTATACTAACATTGTCACTGTGTGAAGAGCCCTTTCACGAACATCGTCACAGTGATAAGAGCCCTTACACTAACATCGTCACAGTGTAAAGAGCCCTGATACTAACAATGTCAAGTGTAAAGAGCCCTTACACTGACAATGTCACACAGTAAATAGGTCCGACACTAACAATGTCTGTTACATCATCTCAGTTTGAAGAAGCCCTTACACTCGCAATGTCTCAGTGTAAGGAGCCCTTGCACCAACAATGTCACTGTGTATAGAAGCCTGACACTAATATCGTTGCAGTGTAAAGAGCCCTTACATGAACAATGTCACAGTGTAAAGAGCCCTTACACTAACATCGTCATAGTGTAAAGTGAACTTACACTAACAATGTCACAGTGTAAAGTGCCCTTATACTATAATTGTCACAGTGTAATTGGCCCTTACACTAACAATATCCCGGTGTAAAGAGCTCTTACACTAACAATGTTACAGTGTAAATAGCCATTACAATAACATCGTCACATTGTAAAGAGCCCTTACACTAGCATTGTCACTGTCTAAAGAGCTCTGACGCTAACATCATCACAGTGTAAAGAGCCCTTACAATAACATCCTCACAGTGTAAAGATCCCTTACGCTCACAATTGCACAGTGTAAAGATCCTTACGCTCACAATTGCACAGTGTAAAGATCCCTTACACTAACATCATCACAGTGTAAAGAGCCCTTATGCTCACAATTGCACAGTGTAAAGATCCCTTACACTAACATCATCATAGTGTAAAGATCCCTTACGCTCACAATTGCACAGTGTAAAGATCCCTTACACTAACATCATCACAGTGTAAAGAGCCCTTACGCTCACAATTGCACAGTGTAAAGATCCCTTACACTAACATCATCACAGTGTAAAGATCCCTTACGCTCACAATTGTACAGTGTAAAGATCCCTTACAATAACATCGTAACAGTGTAAAAATTCCGTACGCTCACAATTGAACAGTGTAAAGATCCCTTACAATAACATCGTAACAGTGTAAAGATCCCTTACGCTCACAATTGCACAGTGTAAAGATCCCTTACACTAACATCATCACAGTGTAAAGATCCCTTACGCTCACAATTGCACAGTGTAAAGATCCTTACGCTCACAATTGCACAGTGTAAAGATCCCTTACACTAACATCATCACAGTGTAAAGATCCCTTACGCTCACAATTGCACAGTGTAAAGATCCCTTACACTAACATCGTCACATTGTAAAGAGCCCTTACACTAGCATTGTCACTGTCTAAAGAGCTCTGACGCTAACATCATCACAGTGTAAAGAGCCCTTACAATAACATCCTCACAGTGTAAAGATCCCTTACGCTCACAATTGCACAGTGTAAAGATCCTTACGCTCACAATTGCACAGTGTAAAGATCCCTTACACTAACATCATCACAGTGTAAAGATCCCTTATGCTCACAATTGCACAGTGTAAAGATCCCTTACACTAACATCATCATAGTGTCAAGATCCCTTACGCTCACAATTGCACAGTGTAAAGATCCCTTACACTAACATCATCACAGTGTAAAGAGCCCTTACGCTCACAATTGCACAGTGTAAAGATCCCTTACACTAACATCATCACAGTGTAAAGATCCCTTACGCTCACAATTGTACAGTGTAAAGATCCCTTACAATAACATCGTAACAGTGTAAAAATCCCTTACGCTCACAATTGCACAGTGTAAAGATCCCTTACAATAACATCGTAACAGTGTAAAGATCCCTTACACTGACAATGTCACAGTGTATACAAGTCTGACACTAACATCGTCACAGTGTAAAGAGCCCTTATACTAACAATGTCACAGTGTAAAAAGCCCTTACACTAACATCGTCACAGTGTAAAGAGCCCGAACACTAACAATATCACAGTGTAAAGAACCCTTATAATAACATTGTCACTGTGTGAAGAGCCCTTTCACGAACATCGTCACAGTGATAAGAGCCCTTACACTAACATCGTCACAGTGTAAAGAGCCCTGATACTAACAATGTCAAGTGTAAAGAGCCCTTACACTGACAATGTCACACAGTAAAGAGGTCCGACACTGACAATGTCTGTTACATCATCTCAGTTTGAAGAAGCCCTTACACTCGCAATGTCTCAGTGTAAGGAGCCCTTGCACTAACAATGTCACTGTGTATAGAAGCCTGACACTAACATCGTTGCAGTGTAAAGAGCCCTTACATGAACAATGTCACAGTGTAAATAGCCCTTACAATAACATCGTCAGAGTGTAATGAGCCCTTACATTAACAATGTCACAGTGTAAAGTGCCCTTATACTATAATTGTCACAGTGTAATTGGCCCTTACACTAACAATATCCCGGTGTAAAGAGCTCTTACACTAACAATGTTACAGTGTAAATAGCCCTTACACTAACATCGTCAAATTGTAAAGAGCCCTTACACTAGCATTGTCACTGTCTAAAGAGCTCTGACGCTAACATCATCACAGTGTAAAGAGCCCTGACAATAACATCCTCACAGTGTAAAGATCCCTTACGCTCACAATTGCACAGTGTAAAGATCCTTACGCTCACAATTGCACAGTGTAAAGATCCCTTACACTAACATCATCACAGTGTAAAGATCCCTTATGCTCACAATTGCACAGTGTAAAGATCCCTTACACTAACATCATCATAGTGTAAAGATCCCTTACGCTCACAATTGCACAGTGTAAAGATCCCTTACACTAACATCATCACAGTGTAAAGAGCCCTTACGCTCACAAATGCACAGTGTAAAGATCCCTTACACTAACATCATCACAGTGTAAAGATCCCTTACGCTCACAATTGTACAGTGTAAAGATCCCTTACAATAACATCGTAACAGTGTAAAAATCCCTTACGCTCAAAATTGCGCAGTGTAAAGATGCCTTACAATAAAATCGTAACAGTGTAAAGATCCCTTACGCTCACAATTGCACAGTGTAAAGATCCCTTAAACTAACATCATCACAGTGTAAAGATCCCTTACGCTCACAATTGCACAGTGTAAAGATCCTTACGCTCACAATTGCACAGTGTAAAGATCCCTTACACTAACATCATCACAGTGTAAATATCCCTTACGCTCACAATTGCACAGTGTAAAGATCCCCTACACTAACATCATCACAGTGTAAAGATCCCTTACGCTCACAATTGCACAGTGTAAAGATCCCTTACACTAACATCGTCACATTGTAAAGAGCCCTTACACTTGCATTGTCACTGTATAAAGAGCTCTGACGCTAACATCATCACAGTGTAAAGATCCCTTACATTAACATCATCACAGTGTAAAGATCCCTTATGCTCACAATTGCACAGTGTAAAGATCCCTTACACTAACATCATCATAGTGTAAAGATCCCTTACGCTCACAATTGCACAGTGTAAAGATGCCTTACACTAACATCATCACAGTGTAAAGAGCCCTTACGCTCACAATTGCACAGTGTAAAGATCCCTTACACTAACATCATCACAGTGTAAAGATCCCTTACGCTCACAATTGTACAGTGTAAAGATCCCTTACAATAACATCGTAACAGTGTAAAAATCCCTTACGCTCACAATTGCACAGTGTAAAGATCCCTTACAATAACATCGTAACAGTGTAAAGATCCCTTACGCTCACAATTGCACAGTGTAAAGATCCCTTACACTAACATCATCACAGTGTAAAGATCCCTTACGCTCACAATTGCACAGTGTAAAGATCCTTACGCTCACAATTGCACAGTGTAAAGATCCCTTACACTAACATCATCACAGTGTAAAGATCCCTTACGCTCACAATTGCACAGTGTAAAGATCCCTTACACTAACATCATCACAGTGTAAAGATCCCTTACGCTCACAATTGCACAGTGTAAAGATCCTTACGCTCACAATTGCACAGTGTAAAGATCCCTTACACTAACATCATCACAGTGTAAAGATCCCTTACGCTCACAATTGCACAGTGTAAAGATCCCTTACACTAACATCATCACAGTGTAAAGATCCCTTACGCTCACAATTGCACAGTGTAAAGATCCCTTACACTAACATCATCACAGTGTAAAGATCCCTTACGCTCACAATTGCACAGTGTAAAGATCCCTTACAATAACATTGTAACAGTGTAAAAATCCCTTACGCTCACAATTGCACAGTGTAAAGATCCCTTACACTAACATCATCACAGTGTAAAGATCCCTTACACTCACAATTGCACAGTGTAAAGATCCCTTACAATAACATCATCACAGTGTAAAGATCCCTGAGGCTCACAATCTCACAGTGTAAAGATCCCTTACAATAACATCGTCACAGTGTAAAGATCCCTTACGCTCACAATTGCACAATGTTAAGATCCCTTACAATAACATCGTCACAGTGTAAAGATCCCTTACGCTCACAATTGCACAGTGTAAAGATCCTTAGGCTCACAATTGCACAGTGTAAAGATCCCTTACAATAACATCATCACAGTGTAAAGATCCCTTACGCTCACAATTGCACAGTGTAAAGATCCTTACGCTCACAATTGCACAGTGTAAAGATCCCTTACACTAACATCATCACAGTGTAAAGAGTCCTTACGCTCACAATTGCACAGTGTTAAGATCCCTTACACTAACATCATCACAGTGTAAAGAGTCCTTACGCTCACAATTGCACAGTGTAAAGATCCCTTCCAATAACATCGTCACAGTGTCAAGATCACTTAGGCTCACCACTGCACAGTGTAAAGATCCCTTACACTAACATCATCACAGTGTAAAGAGCCCTTACGCTCACCATTGCACAGTGTAAAGATCCCTTATAATAACACTGTCACAGTGTAAAGATCACTTAGGCTCACAATTGCACAGTGTAAAGATCTCTTACAATAACATCGTCACAGTGTAAAGATCACTTAGGCTCACAATTGCACAGTGTAAAGATCCCTTACACTAACATCATCACAGTGTAAAGATCCGTTACGCTCACAATTGCACAGTGTAAAGATCCCTTACAATAACATCGTAACAGTGTAAAAATCCCTTACGCTCACAATTGCACAGTGTAAAGATCCCTGACACTAACATCATCACAGTGTAAAGATCCCTTACGCTCACAATTGCACAGTGTAAAGATCCCTTACAGTAACATCATCACAGTGTAAAGAGCCCTTAGGCTCACAATTGCACAGTGTAAAGATCCCTTACAATAACATCGTCACAGTGTAAAGATCCCTTATGCTCACAATTGCACAGTGTAAAGATCCTTACGCTCACAATTGCACAGTGTAAAGATCCCTTACACTAACATCATCACAGTGTAAAGAGTCCTTACGCTCACAACTGCACAGTGTAAAGATCCCTTACAATAACATCATCACAGTGTAAAGATCACTTAGGCTCACAATTGCACAGTGTAAAGATCCCTTACAGTAACATCATCACAGTGTAAAGAGCCGTTACGCTCACCATTGCACAGTGTAAAGATCCCTTACAATAACACCTTCACAGTGCAAAGATCACTTCGACTCACAATTGCACAGTGTAAAGATCCCTTACAATAACATCGTCACAGTGTAAAGATCACTTAGGCTCACAGTTGCACAGTGTAAAGATCCCTTACACTAACATCATCACAGTGTAAAGAGCCCTTACGCTCACCATTGCACAGTGTAAAGATCCCTTACAATAACACCGTCACAGTGTAAAGATCCCTTACGCTCACAATTGCACATTGTAAAGATCCCTTAAACTAACATCATCACAGTGTAAAGAGCCGTTACGCTCACAATTGCACAGTGTAAAGATCCCTTACAAAAACATCATCATAGTGTCAAGATCCCTTACGCTCACAATTGCACAGTGTAAAGATCCCTTACACTAACATCATCACAGTGTTAAGAGCCCTTACGCTCACAATTGCACAGTGTAAAGATCCCTTACACTAACATCATCACAGTGTAAAGATCCCTTACGCTCACAATTGTACAGTGTAAAGATCCCTTACAATAACATCGTAACAGTGTAAAAATCCCTTACGCTCACAATTGCACAGTGTAAAGATCCCTTACAATAACATCGTAACAGTGTAAAGATCCCTTACGCTCACAATTGCACAGTGTAAAGATCCCTTACACTAACATCATCACAGTGTAAAGATCCCTTACGCTCACAATTGCACAGTGTAAAGATCCTTACGCTCACAATTGCACAGTGTAAAGATCCCTTACACTAACATCGTCACATTGTAAAGAGCCCTTACACTAGCATTGTCACTGTCTAAAGAGCTCTGACGCTAACATCATCACAGTGTAAAGAGCCCTTACGCTCACAATTGCACAGTGTAAAGATCCTTACGCTCACAATTGCACAGTGTAAAGATCCCTTACACTAACATCATCACAGTGTAAAGATCCCTTATGCTCACAATTGCACAGTGTTAAGATCCCTTACACTAACATCATCACAGTGTAAAGAGCCCTTACGCTCACAATTGCACAGTGTAAAGATCCCTTACACTAACATCATCACAGTGTAAAGATCCCTTACGCTCACAATTGTACAGTGTAAAGATCCCTTACAATAACATCGTAACAGTGTAAAAATCCCTTACGCTCACAATTGCACAGTGTAAAGATCCCTTACAATAACATCGTAACAGTGTAAAGATCCCTTACACTGACAATGTCACAGTGTAGACAAGCCTGACACTAACATCGTCACAGTGTAAAGAGCCCTTATACTAACAATGTCACAGTGTATACAAGCCTGACACTAACATCGTCACAGTGTAAAGAGCCCTTATACTAACAATGTCACAGTGTAAAAAGCCCTTACACTAACATCGTCACAGTGTAAAGAGCCCGAACACTAACAATATCACAGTGTAAAGAACCCTTATACTAACATTGTCACTGTGTGAAGAGCCCTTTCACGAACATCGTCACAGTGATAAGAGCCCTTACACTAACATCGTCACAGTGTAAAGAGCCCTGATACTAACAATGTCAAGTGTAAAGAGCCCTTACACTGACAATGTCACACAGTAAAGAGGTCCGACACTAACAATGTCTGTTACATCATCTCAGTTTGAAGAAGCCCTTACACTCGCAATGTCTCAGTGTAAGGAGCCCTTGCACTAACAATGTCACTGTGTATAGAAGCCTGACACTATCATCGTTGCAGTGTAAAGAGCCCTTACATGAACAATGTCACAGTGTAAATAGCCCTTACACTAACATCGTCAGAGTGTAATGAGCCCTTACATTAACAATGTCACAGTGTAAAGTGCCCTTATACTATAATTGTCACAGTGTAATTGGCCCTTACACTAACAATATCCCAGTGTAAAGAGCTCTTACACTAACAATGTTACAGTGTAAATAGCCCTTACACTAACATCGTCACATTGTAAAGAGCCCTTACACTAGCATTGTCACTGTCTAAAGAGCTCTGACGCTAACATCATCACAGTGGAAAGAGCCCTTACAATAACATCCTCACAGTGTAAAGATCCCTTACGCTCACAATTGCACAGTGTAAAGATCCTTACGCTCACAATTGCACAGTGTAAAGATCCCTTACACTAACATCATCACAGTGTAAAGATCCCTTATGCTCACAATTGCACAGTGTAAAGATCCCTTACACTAACATCATCATAGTGTAAAGATCCCTTACGCTCACAATTGCACAGTGTAAAGATCCCTTACACTAACATCATCACAGTGTAAAGAGCCCTTACGCTCACAATTGCACAGTGTAAAGATCCCTTACACTAACATCATCACAGTGTAATGATCCCTTACGCTCACAATTGTACAGTGTAAAGATCCCTTACAATAACATCGTAACAGTGTAAAAATCCCTTACGCTCAAAATTGCGCAGTGTAAAGATCCCTTACAATAACATCGTAACAGTGTAAAGATCCCTTACGCTCACAATTGCACAGTGTAAAGATCCCTTACACTAACATCATCACAGTGTAAAGATCCCTTACGCTCACAATTGCACAGTGTAAAGATCCTTACGCTCACAATTGCACAGTGTAAAGATCCCTTACACTAACATCATCACAGTGTAAAGATCCCTTACGCTCACAATTGCACAGTGTAAAGATCCCTTACACTAACATCGTCACATTGTAAAGAGCCCTTACACTAGCATTGTCACTGTATAAAGAGCTCTGACGCTAACATCATCACAGTGTAAAGAGCCCTTACAATAACATCCTCACAGTGTAAAGATCCCTTACGCTCACAATTGCAGTGTAAAGATCCTTACGCTCACAATTGCACAGTGTAAAGATCCCTTACACTAACATCATCACAGTGTAAAGATCCCTTATGCTCACAATTGCACAGTGTAAAGATCCCTTACACTAACATCATCATAATGTCAAGATCCCTTATGCTCACAATTGCACAGTGTAAAGATCCCTTACACTAACATCATCACAGGGTAAAGAGCCCTTACGCTCACAATTGCACAGTGTAAAGATCCCTTACACTAACATCATCACAGTGTAAAGATCCCTTACGCTCACATTTGTACAGTGTAAAGATCCCTTACAATAACATCGTAACAGTGTAAAAATCCCTTACGCTCACAATTGCACAGTGTAAAGATCCCTTACAATAACATCGTAACAGTGTAAAGATCCCTTACGCTCACAATTGCACAGTGTAAAGATCCCCTACACTAACATCATCACAGTGTAAAGATCCCTTACGCTCACAATTGCACAGTGTAAAGATCCTTACGCTCACAATTGCACAGTGTAAAGATCCCTTACACTAACATCATCACAGTGTCAAGATCCCTTACGCTCACAATTGCACAGTGTCAAGATCCCTTACACTAACATCATCACAGTGTAAAGATCCCTTATGCTCACAATTGCACAGTGTTAAGATCCCTTACACTAACATCATCACAGTGTAAAGAGCCCTTACGCTCACAATTGCACAGTGTAAAGATCCCTTACACTAACATCATCACAGTGTAAAGATCCCTTACGCTCACAATTGTACAGTGTAAAGATCCCTTACAATAACATCGTAACAGTGTAAAAATCCCTTACGCTCACAATTGCACAGTGTAAAGATCCCTTACAATAACATCGTAACAGTGTAAAGATCCCTTACACTGACAATGTCACAGTGTAGACAAGCCTGACACTAACATCGTCACAGTGTAAAGAGCCCTTATACTAACAATGTCACAGTGTATACAAGCCTGACACTAACATCGTCACAGTGTAAAGAGCCCTTATACTAACAATGTCACAGTGTAAAAAGCCCTTACACTAACATCGTCACAGTGTAAAGAGCCCGAACACTAACAATATCACAGTGTAAAGAACCCTTATACTAACATTGTCACTGTGTGAAGAGCCCTTTCACGAACATCGTCACAGTGATAAGAGCCCTTACACTAACATCGTCACAGTGTAAAGAGCCCTGATACTAACAATGTCAAGTGTAAAGAGCCCTTACACTGACAATGTCACACAGTAAAGAGGTCCGACACTAACAATGTCTGTTACATCATCTCAGTTTGAAGAAGCCCTTACACTCGCAATGTCTCAGTGTAAGGAGCCCTTGCACTAACAATGTCACTGTGTATAGAAGCCTGACACTATCATCGTTGCAGTGTAAAGAGCCCTTACATGAACAATGTCACAGTGTAAATAGCCCTTACACTAACATCGTCAGAGTGTAATGAGCCCTTACACTAACAATGTCACAGTGTAAAGTGCCCTTATACTATAATTGTCACAGTGTAATTGGCCCTTACACTAACAATATCCCGGTGTAAAGAGCTCTTACACTAACAATGTTACAGTGTAAATAGCCCTTACACTAACATCGTCACATTGTAAAGAGCCCTTACACTAGCATTGTCACTGTCTAAAGAGCTCTGACGCTAACATCATCACAGTGTAAAGAGCCCTTACAATAACATCCTCACAGTGTAAAGATCCCTTACGCTCACAATTGCACAGTGTAAAGATCCTTACGCTCACAATTGCACAGTGTAAAGATCCCTTACACTAACATCATCACAGTGTAAAGATCCCTTATGCTCACAATTGCACAGTGTAAAGATCCCTTACACTAACATCATCATAGTGTAAAGATCCCTTACGCTCACAATTGCACAGTGTAAAGATCCCTTACACTAACATCATCACAGTGTAAAGAGCCCTTACGCTCACAATTGCACAGTGTAAAGATCCCTTACACTAACATCATCACAGTGTAATGATCCCTTACGCTCACAATTGTACAGTGTAAAGATCCCTTACAATAACATCGTAACAGTGTAAAAATCCCTTACGCTCAAAATTGCGCAGTGTAAAGATCCCTTACAATAACATCGTAACAGTGTAAAGATCCCTTACGCTCACAATTGCACAGTGTAAAGATCCCATACACTAACATCATCACAGTGTAAAGATCCCTTACGCTCACAATTGCACAGTGTAAAGATCCTTACGCTCACAATTGCACAGTGTAAAGATCCCTTACACTAACATCATCACAGTGTAAAGATCCCTTACGCTCACAATTGCACAGTGTAAAGATCCCTTACACTAACATCGTCACATTGTAAAGAGCCCTTACACTAGCATTGTCACTGTATAAAGAGCTCTGACGCTAACATCATCACAGTGTAAAGAGCCCTTACAATAACATCCTCACAGTGTAAAGATCCCTTACGCTCACAATTGCAGTGTAAAGATCCTTACGCTCACAATTGCACAGTGTAAAGATCCCTTACACTAACATCATCACAGTGTAAAGATCCCTTATGCTCACAATTGCACAGTGTAAAGATCCCTTACACTAACATCATCATAGTGTCAAGATCCCTTATGCTCACAATTGCACAGTGTAAAGATCCCTTACACTAACATCATCACAGTGTAAAGAGCCCTTACACTCACAATTGCACAGTGTAAAGATCCCTTACACTAACATCATCACAGTGTAAAGATCCCTTACGCTCACATTTGTACAGTGTAAAGATCCCTTACAATAACATCGTAACAGTGTAAAAATCCCTTACGCTCACAATTGCACAGTGTAAAGATCCCTTACAATAACATCGTAACAGTGTAAAGATCCCTTACGCTCACAATTGCACAGTGTAAAGATCCCCTACACTAACATCATCACAGTGTAAAGATCCCTTACGCTCACAATTGCACAGTGTAAAGATCCTTACGCTCACAATTGCACAGTGTAAAGATCCCTTACACTAACATCATCACAGTGTCAAGATCACTTACGCTCACAATTGCACAGTGTCAAGATCCCTTACACTAACATCATCACAGTGTAAAGATCCCTTACGCTCACAATTGCACAGTGTAAAGATCCCTTACACTAACATCATCACAGTGTAAAGATCCCTTACGCTCACAATTGCACAGTGTAAAGATCCCTTACAATAACATCGTAACAGTGTAAAAATCCCTTACGCTCACAATTGCACAGTGTAAAGATCCCTTACACTAACATCATCCCAGTGTAAAGATCCCTTACACTCACAATTGCACAGTGTAAAGATCCCTTACAATAACATCATCACAGTGTAAAGATCCCTTAGGCTCACAATCTCACAGTGTAAAGATCCCTTCCAATAACATCGTCACAGTGTAAAGATCCCTTACACTCACAATTGCACAATGTTAAGATCCCTTACAATAACATCGTCACAGTGTAAAGATCCCTTACGCTCACAATTGCACAGTGTAAAGATCCCTTACAATAACATCATCACAGTGTAAACATCCCTTACGCTCACAATTGCACAGTGTAAAGATCCTTACGCTCACAATTGTACAGTGTAAAGATCCCTTACAATAACATCGTAACAGTGTAAAAATCCCTTACGCTCACAATTGCACAGTGTAAAGATCCCTTACAATAACATCGTAACAGTGTAAAGATCCCTTACGCTCACAATTGCACAGTGTAAAGATCCCTTACACTAACATCATCACAGTGTAAAGATCCCTTACGCTCACAATTGCACAGTGTAAAGATCCTTACGCTCACAATTGCACAGTGTAAAGATCCCTTACACTAACATCATCACAGTGTAAAGATCCCTTACGCTCACAATTGCACAGTGTAAAGATCCCTTACACTAACATCGTCACATTGTAAAGAGCCCTTACACTAGCATTGTCACTGTCTAAAGAGCTCTGACGCTAACATCATCACAGTGTAAAGAGCCCTTACGCTCACAATTGCACAGTGTAAAGATCCTTACGCTCACAATTGCACAGTGTAAAGATCCCTTACACTAACATCATCACAGTGTAAAGATCCCTTATGCTCACAATTGCACAGTGTTAAGATCCCTTACACTAACATCATCACAGTGTAAAGAGCCCTTACGCTCACAATTGCACAGTGTAAAGATCCCTTACACTAACATCATCACAGTGTAAAGATCCCTTACGCTCACAATTGTACAGTGTAAAGATCCCTTACAATAACATCGTAACAGTGTAAAAATCCCTTACGCTCACAATTGCACAGTGTAAAGATCCCTTACAATAACATCGTAACAGTGTAAAGATCCCTTACACTGACAATGTCACAGTGTAGACAAGCCTGACACTAACATCGTCACAGTGTAAAGAGCCCTTATACTAACAATGTCACAGTGTATACAAGCCTGACACTAACATCGTCACAGTGTAAAGAGCCCTTATACTAACAATGTCACAGTGTAAAAAGCCCTTACACTAACATCGTCACAGTGTAAAGAGCCCGAACACTAACAATATCACAGTGTAAAGAACCCTTATACTAACATTGTCACTGTGTGAAGAGCCCTTTCACGAACATCGTCACAGTGATAAGAGCCCTTACACTAACATCGTCACAGTGTAAAGAGCCCTGATACTAACAATGTCAAGTGTAAAGAGCCCTTACACTGACAATGTCACACAGTAAAGAGGTCCGACACTAACAATGTCTGTTACATCATCTCAGTTTGAAGAAGCCCTTACACTCGCAATGTCTCAGTGTAAGGAGCCCTTGCACTAACAATGTCACTGTGTATAGAAGCCTGACACTATCATCGTTGCAGTGTAAAGAGCCCTTACATGAACAATGTCACAGTGTAAATAGCCCTTACAATAACATCGTCAGAGTGTAAAGTGAACTTACACTAACATCATCACAGTGTAAAGAGCCCTTACGCTCACCATTGCACAGTGTAAAGATCCCTTACAATAACACCGTCACAGTGTAAAGATCCCTTACGCTCACAATTGCACATTGTAAAGATCCCTTAAACTAACATCATCACAGTGTAAAGAGCCATTACGCTCACAATTGCACAGTGTAAAGATCCCTTACAAAAACATCATCATAGTGTCAAGATCCCTTACGCTCACAATTGCACAGTGTAAAGATCCCTTACACTAACATCATCACAGTGTAAAGAGCCCTTACGCTCACAATTGCACAGTGTAAAGATCCCTTACACTAACATCATCACAGTGTAAAGATCCCTTACGCTCACAATTGCACAGTGTAAAGATCCCTTATAATAACACCGTCACAGTGTAAAGATCACTTAGGCTCACAATTGCACAGTGTAAAGATCCCTGACACTAGCATCATCACAGTGTAAAGATCCCTTACGCTCACAATTGCACAGTGTAAAGATCCCTTACAATAACACTGTCACAGTGTAAAGATCCCTTACGCTCACAATTGCACATTGTAAAGATCCCTTAAACTAACATCATCACAATGTAAAGAGCCCTTACGCTCACCATTGCACAGTGTAAAGATCCCTTACAATAACACCTTCACAGTGTAAAGATCACTTCGACTCACAATTGCACAGTGTAAAGATCCCTTACAATAACATCGTCACAGTGTAAAGATCACTTAGGCTCACAGTTGCACAGTGTAAAGATCCCTTACACTAACATCATCACAGTGTAAAGAGCCCTTACGCTCACCATTGCACAGTGTAAAGATCCCTTACAATAACACCGTCACAGTGTAAAGATCCCTTACGCTCACAATTGCACATTGTAAAGATCCCTTAAACTAACATCATCACAGTGTAAAGAGCCGTTACGCTCACAATTGCACAGTGTAAAGATCCCTTACAAAAATATCATCATAGTGTCAAGATCCCTTACGCTCACAATTGCACAGTGTAAAGATCCCTTACACTAACATCATCACAGTGTAAAGAGCCCTTACGCTCACAATTGCACAGTGTAAAGATCCCTTACACTAACATCATCACAGTGTAAAGATCCCTTACGCTCACAATTGTACAGTGTAAATATCCCTTACAATAACATCGTAACAGTGTAAAAATCCCTTACGCTCACAATTGCACAGTGTAAAGATCCCTTACAATAACATCGTAACAGTGTAAAGATCCCTTACACTGACAATGTCACAGTGTAGACAAGCCTGACACTAACATCGTCACAGTGTAAAGAGCCCTTATACTAACAATGTCACAGTGTATACAAGCCTGACACTAACATCGTCACAGTGTAAAGAGCCCTTATACTAACAATGTCACAGTGTAAAAAGCCCTTACACTAACATCGTCACAGTGTAAAGAGCCCAAACACTAACAATATCACAGTGTAAAGAACCCTTATACTAACATTGTCACTGTGTGAAGAGCCCTTTCACGAACATCGTCACAGTGATAAGAGCCCTTACACTAACATCGTCACAGTGTAAAGAGCCCTGATACTAACAATGTCAAGTGTAAAGAGCCCTTACACTGACAATGTCACACAGTAAAGAGGTCCGACACTAACAATGTCTGTTACATCATCTCAGTTTGAAGAAGCCCTTACACTCGCAATGTCTCAGTGTAAGGAGCCCATGCACTAACAATGTCACTGTGTATAGAAGCCTGACACTATCATCGTTGCAGTGTAAAGAGCCCTTACATGAACAATGTCACAGTGTAAATAGCCCTTACAATAACATCGTCAGAGTGTAAAGTGAACTTACACTAACATCATCACAGTGTAAAGAGCCCTTACGCTCACCATTGCACAGTGTAAAGATCCCTTACAATAACACCGTCACAGTGTAAAGATCCCTTACGCTCACAATTGCACATTGTAAAGATCCCTTACAAAAACATCATCATAGTGTCAAGATCCCTTACGCTCACAATTGCACAGTGTAAAGATCCCTTACACTAACATCATCACAGTGTAAAGAGCCCTTACGCTCACCATTGCACAGTGTAAAGATCCCTTACAATAACACCGTCACAGTGTAAAGATCCCTTACGCTCACAATTGCACAGTGTAAAGATCCCTTACAAAAACATCATCATAGTGTCAAGATCCCTTACGCTCACAATTGCACAGTGTAAAGATCCCTTACACTAACATCATCACAGTGTAAAGAGCCCTTACGCTCACAATTGCACAGTGTAAAGATCCCTTACACTAACATCATCACAGTGTAAAGATCCCTTACGCTCACAATTGTACAGTGTAAAGATCCCTTACAATAACATCGTAACAGTGTAAAAATCCCTTACGCTCACAATTGCACAGTGTAAAGATCCCTTACAATAACATCGTAACAGTGTAAAGATCGCTTACACTGACAATGTCACAGTGTAGACAAGCCTGACACTAACATCGTCACAGAGCAAAGAGCCCTTATACTAACAATGTCACAGTGTATACAAGCCTGACACTAACATCGTCACAGTGTAAAGAGCCCTTATACTAACAATGTCACAGTGTAAAAAGCCCTTACACTAACATCGTCACAGTGTAAAGAGCCCGAACACTAACAATATCACAGTGTAAAGAACCCTTATACTAACATTGTCACTGTGTGAAGAGCCCTTTCACAAATATCGTCACAGTGATAAGAGCCCTTACACTAACATCGTCACAGTGTAAAGAGCCCTGATACTAATAATGTCAAGTGTAAAGAGCCCTTACACTGACAATGTCACACAGTAAAGAGGTCCGACACTACCAATGTCTGTTACATCATCTCAGTTTGAAGAAGCCCTTACACTCGCAATGTCTCAGTGTAAGGAGCCCTTGCACTAACAATGTCACTGTGTATAGAAGCCTGACACTAACATCGTTGCAGTGTAAAGAGCCCTTACATGAACAATGTCACAGTGTAAATAGCCCTTACACTAACATCGTCAGAGTGTAATGAGCCCTTACATTAACAATGTCACAGTGTAAAGTGCCCTTATACTATAATTGTCACAGTGTAATTGGCCCTTACACTAACAATATCCCGGTGTAAAGAGCTCTTACACTAACAATGTTACAGTGTAAATAGCCCTTACACTAACATCATCACATTGTAAAGAGCCCTTACACTAGCATTGTCACTGTCTAAAGAGCTCTGACGCTAACATCATCACAGTGTAAAGAGCCCTTACAATAACATCCTCACAGTGTAAAGATCCCTTACGCTCACAATTGCACAGTGTAAAGACCCTTACGCTCACAATTGCACAGTGTAAAGATCCCTTACACTAACATAATCACAGTGTAAAGAGCCCTTATGCTCACAATTGCACAGTGTAAAGATCCCTTACACTAACATCATCATAGTGTAAAGATCCCTTACGCTCACAATTGCACAGTGTAAAGATCCCTTACACTAACATCATCACAGTGTAAAGAGCCCTTACGCTCACAATTGCACAGTGTAAAGATCCCTTACACTAACATCATCACAGTGTAAAGATCCCTTACGCTCACAATTGTACAGTGTAAAGATCCCTTACAATAACATCGTAACAGTGTAAAAATCCCTTACGCTCACAATTGAACAGTGTAAAGATCCCTTACAATAACATCGTAACAGTGTAAAGATCCCTTACGCTCACAATTGCACAGTGTAAAGATCCCTTACACTAACATCATCACAGTGTAAAGATCCCTTACGCTCACAATTGCACAGTGTAAAGATCCTTACGCTCACAATTGCACAGTGTAAAGATCCCTTACACTAACATCATCACAGTGTAAAGATCCCTTACGCTCACAATTGCACAGTGTAAAGATCCCTTACACTAACATCGTCACATTGTAAAGAGCCCTTACACTAGCATTGTCACTGTCTAAAGAGCTCTGACGCTAACATCATCACAGTGTAAAGAGCCCTTAAAATAACATCCTCACAGTGTAAAGATCCCTTACGCTCACAATTGCACAGTGTAAAGATCCTTACGCTCACAATTGCACAGTGTAAAGATCCCTTACACTAACTTCATCACAGTGTAAAGATCCCTTATGCTAACAATTGCACAGTGTAAAGATCCCTTACACTAACATCATTATAGTGTAAAGATCCCTTATGCTCACAATTGCACAGTGTAAAGATCCCTTACACTAACATCATCACAGTGTAAAGAGCCCTTACGCTCACAATTGCACAGTGTAAAGATCCCTTACACTAACATCATCACAGTGTAAAGATCCCTTACGCTCTCAATTGTACAGTGTAAAGATCCCTTACAATAACATCGTAACAGTGTAAAAATCCCTTACGCTCAAAATTGCGCAGTGTAAAGATCCCTTACAATAACATCGTAACAGTGTAAAGATCCCTTACGCTCACAATTGCACAGTGTAAAGATCCCTTACACTAACATCATCACAGTGTAAAGATCCCTTACGCTCACAATTGCACAGTGTAAAGATCCTTACGCTCACAATTGCACAGTGTAAAGATCCCTTACACTAACATCATCACAGTGTAAAGATCCCTTACGCTCACAATTGCACAGTGTAAAGATCCCTTACACTAACATCATCACAGTGTAAAGATCCCTTACGCTCACAATTGCACAGTGTAAAGATCCCTTACACTAACATCGTCACATTGTAAAGAGCCCTTACACTAGCATTGTCACTGTATAAAGAGCTCTGACGCTAACATCATCACAGTGTAAAGAGCCCTTACAATAACATCCTCACAGTGTAAAGATCCCTTACGCTCACAATTGCACAGTGTAAAGATCCTTACGCTCACAATTGCACAGTGTAAAGATCCCTTACACTAACATCATCACAGTGTAAAGATCCCTTATGCTCACAATTGCACAGTGTAAAGATCCCTTACACTAACATCATCATAGTGTCAAGATCCCTTATGCTCACAATTGCACAGTGTAAAGATCCCTTACACTAACATCATCACAGTGTAAAGAGCCCTTACGCTCACAATTGCACAGTGTAAAGATCCCTTACACTAACATCATCACAGTGTAAAGATCCCTTATGCTCACAATTGTACAGTGTAAAGATCCCTTACAATAACATCGTAACAGTGTAAAAATCCCTTACGCTCACAATTGCACAGTGTAAAGATCCCTTACAATAACATCGTAACAGTGTAAAGATCCCTTACGCTCACAATTGCACAGTGTAAAGATCCCTTACACTAACATCATCACAGTGTAAAGATCCCTTACGCTCACAATTGCTCAGTGTAAAGATCCTTACGCTCACAATTGCACAGTGTAAAGATCCCTTACACTAACATCATCACAGTGTAAAGATCCCTTACGCTCACAATTGCACAGTGTCAAGATCCCTTACACTAACATCATCACAGTGTAAAGATCCCTTACGCTCACAATTGCACAGTGTAAAGATCCCTTACACTAACATCATCACAGTGTAAAGATCCCTTACGCTCACAATTGCACAGTGTAAAGATCCCTTACACTAACATCATCACAGTGTAAAGATCCCTTACGCTCACAATTGCACAGTGTAAAGATCCCTTACACTAACATCATCACAGTGTAAAAATCCCTTACGCTCACAATTGCACAGTGTAAAGATCCCTTACACTAACATCATCACAGTGTAAAGATCCCTTACACTCACAATTGCACAGTGTAAAGATCCCTTACAATAACATCATCACAGTGTAAAGATCCCTTAGGCTCACAATCTCACAGTGTAAAGATCCCTTACAATAACATCGTCACAGTGTAAAGATCACTTACGCTCACAATTGCACAATGTTAAGATCCCTTACAATAACATCGTCACAGTGTAAAGATCCCTTACGCTCACAATTGCACAGTGTAAAGATCCTTAGGCTCACAATTGCACAGTGTAAAGATCCATTACAATAACATCATCACAGTGTAAAGATCCCTTACGCTCACAATTGCACAGTGTAAAGATCCTTACGCTCACAATTGCACAGTGTAAAGATCCCTTACACTAACATCATCACAGTGTAAAGAGTCCTTACGCTCACAATTGCACAGTGTTAAGATCCCTTACACTAACATCATCACAGTGTAAAGAGTCCTTACGCTCACAATTGCACAGTGTAAAGATCCCTTCCAATAACATCGTCACAGTGTCAAGATCACTTAGGCTCACCATTGCACAGTGTAAAGATCCCTTACACTAACATCATCACAGTGTAAAGAGCCCTTACACTCACCATTGCACAGTGTAAAGATCCCTTATAATAACACCGTCACAGTGTAAAGATCACTTAGGCTCACAATTGCACAGTGTAAAGATCTCTTACAATAACATCGTCACAGTGTAAAGATCACTTAGGCTCACAATTGCACAGTGTAAAGATCCCTTACACTAACATCATCACAGTGTAAAGATCCGTTACGCTCACAATTGCACAGTGTAAAGATCCCTTACAATAACATCGTAACAGTGTAAAAATCCCTTACGCTCACAATTGCACAGTGTAAAGATCCCTTACACTAACATCATCACAGTGTAAAGATCCCTTACGCTCACAATTGCACAGTGTAAAGATCCCTTACAGTAACATCATCACAGTGTAAAGATCCCTTAGGCTCACAATTGCACAGTGTAAAGATCCCTTACAATAACATCGTCACAGTGTAAAGATCCCTTATGCTCACAAGTGCACAGTGTAAAGATCCTTAGGCTCACAATTGCACAGAGTAAAGATCCCTTACAATAACATCGTCACAGTGTAAAGATCCCTTACGCTCACAATTGCACAGTGTAAAGATCCTTACGCTCACAATTGCACAGTGTAAAGATCCCTTACACTAACATCATCACAGTGTAAAGAGTACTTACGCTCACAACTGCACAGTGTAAAGATCCCTTACAATAACATCATCACAGTGTAAAGATCACTTCGGCTCAAAATTGCACAGTGTAAAGATCCCTTACAGTAACATCATCACAGTGTAAAGAGCCCTTACGCTCACCATTGCACAGTGTAAAGATCCCTTACAATAACACCTTCACAGTGTAAAGATCACTTCGACTCACAATTGCACAGTGTAAAGATCCCTTACAATAACATCGTCACAGTGTAAAGATCACTTAGGCTCACAGTTGCACAGTGTAAAGATCCCTTACACTAACATCATCACAGTGTCAAGAGCCCTTACGCTCACCATTGCACAGTGTAAAGATCCCTTACAATAACACCGTCACAGTGTAAAGATCCCTTACGCTCACAATTGCACATTGTAAAGATCCCTTAAACTAACATCATCACAGTGTAAAGAGCCGTTACGCTCACAATTGCACAGTGTAAAGATCCCTTACAAAAACATCGTCACAGTGTAAAGATCCCTTAGGCTCGCAATTGCACAGTGTAAAGATCCCTTACAATAACATCGTCACAGTGTAAAGATCCCTTAGGCTCACAATTGCACAGTGAAAACATCCCTCACACTAACATCATCACAGTGTAAAGAGCCCTCACGCTCACAACTGCACAGTGTAAAGATCCCTTACAATAACATCGTAACAGTGTAAAGATCCCTTACGCTCACAATTGCACAGTGTAAAGATTCCTTACACTAACATCATCACAGTGCAAAGAGCCCTCACGCTCACAACTGCACAGTGTAACGATCCCTTACAATAACATCGTCACAGTGTAAAGATCCCTTACGCTCACAATTGCACAGTGTAAAGATCCCTTTTGCTCACAATTGCACAGTGTAAAGATCCTTACGCTCACAACTGCAAAGTGTAACGATCCCTTACAATAACATCGTCACAGCATAAAGAGCCCTTACACTAACAATGTCACAGTGTAAAGAGCCCTTGCACTAACAATGTCACAGTGTAAAGATTGCTTACAATAACATCGTCACAGCATAAAGAGCCCTTACACTAACATTGTCACAGCATAAAGAGCCCTTACACTAACAATGTCACATTGTCAAGAGCCCTTACACTAACATCGTCACAGTGTAAACAGCCCTTGACACTAACAATGTAACAGTGAAAACAGCCCTTACACCACCATTGTCACAGTGTAAAGAGCTGTTACACTCAGATTGTCACAGTGTACAGAGCCCTTACACTAACATCGTCACAGTGTAAAGAGCCCTTACACTAACATCGTCACAGTGTAAAGAGCCCGAACACTAAAAATGTCACAGTGAAAACAGCCCTTACACCACCATTGTCACAGTGTAAAGAGCTGTTACACTAACATCGTCACAGTGTAAACAACCCTTGACACTAACAATGTCACAGTGAAAACAGCCCTTACACCACCATTGTCACAGTGTAAAGAGCTGTTACACTAACATCGTCACAGTGTAAAGAGCACTTACACTAACATCGTCACAGTGTAAACAGCCCTTGACACTAACAAAGTCACAGTGAAAACAGCCCTTACACCACCATTGTCACAGTGTAAAGAGCTGTTACACTAACATCGTCACACTATAAAGAGCCCTTACACTTTTATCGTCACAGTGTAAACAGCCCTGACACTAAGAATGTCACATTGTAAAGAGCTCTCACGCTAACATAGTCACAGTGTAAAGAAGCCTTACACTAACATCATCACAGTGTAAAGAAGCCTTGCGCTAACATCGCCACAGTGTAAACAAGCCTTGCACTAACATCGCAATGTGTAAAGAGCCCTTGCACTTACATCGTCACTGTGTAAATAGCGCTTGCACTAACATCGTCACTGTGTAAAGAGCCCTTGCACTAACATCGTCACAGTGTAAAGAAGCCTTGCACTAACATTGTCACAGTGTAAAGAAGCCTTGCACTAACATCGTCACTGTGCAAAGAGCCCTTGCACTAACATCGTCACAATGTAAAGAAGCCTTGCACTAACATTGTCATAGTGTAAAGAAACCTTGCACGAACATCATCATTGTGTAAAGAGCCCTTACGCTAACATTGTCACAGTGTAAAGAGCCCTCACGCTAACATAGTCACAGTGTAAAGAAGCCTTGCACTAACATCGTCACAGTGTAAAGAAGCCTTGCACTAACAGCGTCATTGTGTAAAGAGCCCTGGTACTAACATCGTCACTGTGTAAAGAAGCCTTGCACTAACATCGTCACTGTGTAAAGAAGCCTAGCACTAACATCATCACTGTGCAAAGAGCCCTTGGACTAACATCGTCACAATGTAAAGAAGCCTTGCACTAACATTGTCACAGTGTAAAGAAACCTTGCACGAACATCGTCATTGTGTAAAGAGCCCTTGCGCTAACATTGTCACAGTGTAAAGAGCCCTTATGCTAACATTGTCACAGTGTAAAGAGCCCTTATGCTAACATAGTCACAGTGTAAAGAAGCCTTGCACTAACATCGTCACTGTGTAAAGAAGCCTTGCACTAACATCGTCACTGGGCAAAGAGCGCTTGCACTAACATCGTCACAGTGTAAAGAAGCCTTGCACTAACATTGTCACAGTGTAAAGAAGCCTTGCACTAACAGCGTCATTGTGTAAAGAGCCCTGGTACTAACATCGTCACTGTGTAAAGAGCCCTTGCACTAACATCGTCACAGTGTAAAGAAGCCTTGCACTAACATTGTCATTGTGTAAAGAGCCTTTACGCTAACATTGTCACTGTGTAAAGAGCCCTCACGCTAACATAGTCACAGTGTAAAGAAGCCTTGCACTAACATCGTCACAGTGTAAAGAAGCCTTGCACTAACAGCGTCATTGTCTAAAGAGCCCTGGTACTAACATCGTCACTGTGTAAAGAGCCCTTACACTAACATCGTCACAGTGTAAACAGCCTTACACTAACATCATCACAGTGTAAAGAAGCCTTACGCTAACATCGTCACAGTGTAAAGAAGCCTTGCACCAACATCATCACCGTGTAAAGAGCCCTTGCACGAACATCGTCTCAGTGTAAGGAAGCCTTGCGCTAACATCATCACTGTGTAAAGAAGCCTTGCACTAACATCATCACAGTGTAAAGAGCCCTTGCACTAACATCGTCACAGTGTAATGAAGCCTTGCACTAACATCGTCACAGTGTAAAGAGCCCTTACATTAACATTGTCACAGTGTAAAGAAGCCTTACGCTAAGAATGTCAGTGTAAAGAAGCCTTGATCTAACATTGTCACAGTGTAAAGAAACCTTGCACTAACTTTGTCACAGTGTAATGAGCCCTTACACTAACATCGTCACAGTGTAAACAGCCTTACACTAACATCATCACAGTGTAAAGTGCCCGAACACTAACACTGTCTCAGTGTAAACAAGCCTTACACTAACATCATCACAGTGTAAAGAGCCCTTACGCTAACATCGTCACAGTACAAAGAGCACTTTGGCTAACAATGTTACTTTGTAAAGAGCTCAGACGCTAACATCTTCACTGTGTAAAGAGCCTTAGACTAACATCGTCACAGTGTAAAGTGCCCTTACGCTAACAGTGTCACAGTGTAAATAGCCCTTACACCTACAATGTCACAGTGAAAAGAGCCCTTGCACTATCATTGTCACCGTGTAAATAGCCCTACACTAACATGGTCACAGTGTAAAGAAGCCTTGCACTAACATCATCACAGTAAGGAGCCCTTACACTAACATCGTCACAGTGTAAAGAGCCCTTACGCTAACATAGTCACAGTGTAAAGAAGCCTTGCACTAACATTGTCACAGTGTAAAGAAGCCTTACGCTAACATAGTCACTGTGTAAAGAAGCCTTGCACTAACATCGTCACTGTGTAAAGACGCCTTTCACTAACATCGTCACAGTGTAAAGAAGCCTTACGCTAACATTGTCACAGTGTAAAGAAGCCTTGCACTAACATCGTCAATGTGTAAAGAGCCCTTGCACTTACATCGTCACTGTGTAAAGAGCACTTGCACTAACATCGTCACTGTGTAAAGAGCCCTTGCACTAACATCGTCACGGTGTAAAGAAGCCTTGCACTAACATCGTCACTGTGCAAAGAGCCCTTGCGCTAACATCGTCACAGTGTAAAGAAGCCTTGTGCTAACATCGTTACTGTGTAAAGAAGCCTCACGCTAACATCGTCACAGTGTAAAGAAGCCTTGCACTAACATTGTCACAGTGTAAAGAAACCTTGCACTAACATCGTCATTGTGTTAAGAGCCTTTACGCTAACATTGTCACAGTGTAAAGAGACCTTATGCTAACATTGTCACAGTGTAAAGAAGCCTTACGCTAACATCGTCACAGTGTAAAGAAGCCTTGCACTAACATCATCACTGTGTAAAGAGCCCTTGCACTAACATTGTCACAGTGTAAAGAAGCCTTACGCTAAGAATGTCAGTGTAAAGAAGCCTTGCGCTAACATCATCACTGTGTAAAGAAGCCTTGCACTAACATCGTCACAGTGTAAAGAGCCCTTGCACTAACATCGTCACAGGGTAAAGAAGCCTTGCACTAACATCGTCACAGTGTAATGAAGCCTTGCACTAACATCGTCACAGTGTAAAGAGCCCTTACATTAACATTGCCACAGTGTAAAGAAGCCTTACGCTAAGAATGTCAGTGTAAAGAAGCCTTGATCTAACATCATCACAGTGTAAAGAAGCCTTGCACTAACTTTGTCACAGTGTAATGAGCCCTTACACTAACATCATCACAGTGTAAAGAGCCCGAACACTAACATTGTCACAGTGTAAACAAGCCTTACACTAACATCATCACAGTGTAAAGAGCCCGAACACTAACATTGTCACAGTGTAAACAAGCCTTACACTAACATCGTCACAGTACAAAGAGCACTTTGGCTAACAATGTTACAGTGTAAAGAGCTCAGACGCTAACATCTTCACTGTGTAAAGAGCCTTAGACTAACATCGTCACAGTGTAAAGTGCCCTTACACTAACAGTGTCACAGTGTAAATAGCCCTTACACCTACAATGTCACAGTGTAAATAGCCCTTACACTATCATTGTCACAGTGTAAAGAAGCCTTGCACTAACATCATCACAGTAAGGAGCCCTTACACTCACATCGTCACAGTGTAAAGAGCCCTCACACTAACATTGTCTCAGTGTAAAGAGCCCTTACGATAACATAGTCACAGTGTAAAGAAGCCTTACGCTAACATCGTCACTGTGTAAAGAAGCCTTGCACTAACATTGTCACTGTGTAAAGAGCCCTTGCACTAACATCGTCACAGTGTAAAGAAGCCTTACGCTAACATCGTCACAGTGTAACGAAGCCTTGCACTAACATCGTCACTGTGTAAAGAAGCCTTCCGCTAACATCGTCACGTGTAAAGAAGCCTTGCACTAACATCGTCAGTGTGTAAAGAAGCCTTACGCTAACATTGTCACAGTGTAAAAATCCCTCACTCTAACATAGTCACTGTGTAAAGAAACCTTGCACTAACATCGTCACAGTGTAAAGAGCCCTTAGACTAACATCGGCACAGTGTAAAGTGCCCTTACACTAACAGTGTCACAGTGTAAATAGCCCTTACACCTACAATGTCACAGTGAAAAGAGCCCTTGCACTATCAATGTCACAGTGTAAATAGCCATTACACTAACATCGTCACAGTGTAAAGAAGCCTTGCACTAACATCATCACAGTAAGGAGCCCTTACACTAACAATGTCACAATGTAAAGAGCCCTTACACTAACATGGTCACAGTGTAAAGAGCCCTTACACTAACGTTGTCACAGTGTATAGAGCTCTTCCACTAACATTGTCACAGTGTAAAGAGCCCTTACACTAACATTGTCAGAGTGTATAGAGCTCTTCCACTAACATGGTCACAGTGTAAAGAGCCCTTACACTAACGTTGTCACAGTGTATAGAGCTCTTCCACTAACATGGTCACAGTGTAAAGAGCCCTTACACTAACATTGTAAGAGTGTAATGAAGCCTTACGGTATAACAACATATATTTACATAGTATCATTAACGTAACAACACAGCCCGAAGCACTTTCCAGAAGCAATATGAAACAGTATGTGACATTGTGCCACATAAACAGATAACAGGTGAGGTGACCAAAAGTTTGGTCAATGATGTAGGTTTTAAGGAGTGTCTTAAAGGAGCAAAGCAAGGTTGCAATGTTGAGAGGTGTAGGGAGGGAATTTCAGATCAAAGGGTCCAGGCAGCTGAAGGCACAGCCACCAGCGGTGGAGAGTTAAGGCCTACTGAGGTTGGGAAAAAGAACCCGACCTGAACCTGACCGGTCCACACCGGACCCGAGCCCAACCTGGCCCGAGTCCCTCCAATTTTGCCCCGAGCCCGACCCGACCTGACCATCCCTTTACCTTCCTTCCGACTGGAGATGTCACTCGCTCACTGCGCAGACTCAGTTTTGTCCTGGACTCCCAGGCCAGCTAAGTTTTTTACTTTTAATATTTACCGGTAGAGCACTTGCTGTGCATCCGGCCCGATCTGACCCGAGCACAACCCGGACTCGGCTCCACATGACCCGAGCCTGAAAGCTGGACCCGGAAGTGGGTCCTAACGATGTTGTCGGGTCCCATTGGCTTCGGGTTGGGTAGCAGGCCTTTAGTGGAGAGATTAAAATTGGGAATGTTCAAAAGAGGCCAGAATTAGATGAGCGCTGATATCTTGAAAGATTGTGGGGCTGGGGAAGATTACGGAGATAGGGAGGTGCGAGACCATGGAGAGATTTGAAAACAAGGATGAGAATTTTGTTGCAGCCACGTGGTGAGATTTGGTTGCTCCCACTGTTCAATTCCCACCTGACCATTGCAAGTGTGTTTTGTTATTTTGGTTTAAACCCCTTTGGTGTTCTATTTGTCGAATAAACATACAGCGACAGGTTTTCCTGTAGCTTTAAAACTGAAAGTTAATTGTTTATTGATCAATACATTTTATCCTGAAATTGTCACAAGTTAGTCTGGATGGCTGCAATGAGCTTGAGTGAAACATGGTGGGAGATGAAAGGTGGGAACATGAGTTGGGAATGTGAAGCGTAATTGAAGTGAGCCACAGGGAAATCGGACGGACCAAATGGAGATGTTCAACTAAATGTTCCACCCTGTTTATGGCACTTGCAGTGTTGAAGACACCACAGGATGGCACCACTGGAGGAGACCCAGTATAGTCTGGGTAACAGCATTGCTGATCATATCTGTTCTGCCTGTAAGGATGATGTTCTGTTATCTGTCATTTATTACTCTGCTGACTTTTCTATCCGTGACCATCCATGCTGTTACAGCCACTCTCAATGGAATCTCTGGGAACATGTGGGGTGTAATTTTAACCTAATTATGCAGGTGGGAAAACTGTGGGATTGGGTTAAAGGTTGGGTTTACACCCTGACCAATCTCAGCCTCCATTGATCTCAATGTTTCCATATTGGCAGTGGAGTGGGGGGGGGGCGTGGTTGGGGGTTGGGGGTTGTGATTGAGAGGAGTACACGGGGTGGGGTTAGACAAAATTTCCCCAATATCCCATTTTTCGCAAGGTGACTGCAGCTCTCTGAGCTGAAGGTTGAAAACAATCATTTCATTCTTCCATTGACTTTCCACTTCATTCTTTTCCATTTTTTGTGCTATTTTCAATCCTCTTCTGTCTTTCTTTTACCTTTCCACAGCCTGGCTGAGATGGTCTTTGCATATCTTTCACCAATTTGTCACCTCAGGCTAGATGCTTATCAAAGTTTATTAATTTGCCATTAATCTCGTTAAGTGTTATGATACTGTTTGGCTTACCAAACACTTTCCTGTGTGTGCCACTACCTCTCTCCAGTCCAATTAAGAGGCTAATGAATAGTAGTGACAGTGGGGGATTTTAATGATCCTAATATTGACCGAGATAGTATAGTGTAAAGGGCAGAGAGAGGGAAAAGCTTCTGACGTGTGTTCAAGTGAATTTTCTTGATCAGATTGTTTCCAGTCCGATGAGGAAGGAGGCATTGCTGCATCTGGTTCTGGGGAATGAGGTGGGTTAAGTGGAGCACGTGTCATAAGGGCAACATTTCTGGAACACAGTCGCATAAGATTTCGATTAGCTATGGAAAAGAACAAGGAGCAATCCAGAATAAAAATAATTAATTGGGGGAGGGCTAACTTCAATGGGGTGAGAACGGTTTGACCCAGGTAAACTGGAATCAAAGATTGGCAGGAAAGACTGTAATGGCTGCCTTTGAAGAAGAGATAATTCGGGTACAGTCAAAGGACATTCCCACAAGGGGGGAAAGGTAGGGAAAACAAATCAAGAGCTCCCTGGATGACAAAAGATATAAAGAGTAAGATGAATCTGAAAAAGGCTGCCAATAGTAGATGTCAGGCCGATAATACAAGATAATAATACAAGCTGAATATAAAATGTTGACAGGAGCAAATAGAGAGTATACGAAGAGACTGACAGCAAAAATAAAAGGGATCTTAAAGTCTTAAAAGTCTTCTAAAGGCATTGAAATAGTGAAAAGGTAAGAGGAGGGGTAGGAATGATTAAGACCTAAACGGGGGATCTCCGCATAGAGGCAGAGGACATGGCTAAGGTAGTAATGTGTACTTTGTAAATAACTTTACCAAGGAAGAAGATGCTGCACAAGTTAGGGCGGCACAGTGGCGCAGTGGTTAGCACCGCAGCCTCGCAGCTCCAGTGACCTGGGTTCAGTTTTGGGTACTGCCTGTATGGAGTTTGCAAGTTCTTCCTGTGACCGCGTGGGTTTTCGCCGGGTGCTCCGGTTTCCTCCCACAGCCAAAGACTTGCAGGTTGATAGGTAAATTGGCCATTGTAAATTGCCCCTAGTGTAGGTAGGTGGGAGGAGAATGGTGGGAATATAGGATTAATGTCTTCTTTTTTTTCTTCTTCGTTGGCCTCCTTGTCTCGGGAGACAATGGGTAAGCGCCTGGAGGTGTTCAGTGGTCTGTGGAGCAGCGCCTGGAGTGGCTGTAAAGGCCAATTCTAGAGTGACAGACTCTTCCACAGGCGCTGCAGATAAAATTGTTTGTCAGGGCTGTTACACAGTTGGCTCTCCCCTTGCGCTTCTGTCTTTTCCCCTGCCAACTGCTAAGTCTCTTTGACACGCCATACTTTAGCCCCGTCTTTATGGCTGCCCGCCAGCTCTGGTGATCGCTGGCAACTGACTCTTACGACTTGTGATCAATGTCACAGGACTTCATGTCGCGTTTGCAGACGTCTTTAAAGCGGAGCCATGGACGGCCAGTGGGTCTGATACCAGTGGCGAGCTCACTGTACAATGTGTCCTTGGGGATCCTGCCATCTTCCATGCGGCTCACATGGCCAAGCCATCTCAAACACCGCTGACTCAGTAGTGTGGAAGAGCTGGGGATGTTAGCCACCTCGAGGACTTCTGTGTTGGAGATACGGTCCTGCCATCTGATGCCAAGGATTCTCCGGAGGCAGCGAAGATAGAATGAATTGAGACGTCGCTCTTGGCTGACATACGTTGTCCAGGCCTCGCTGCTGTAGAGCAAGGTACTGAGGACACAGGCTTGATACACTCGGACTTTTGTGTACCGTGTCAGTGCGCCATTTTCCCACATTCTCTTGGCCAGTCTGGACATAGCAGTGGAAGCCTTTCCCATGCGCTTGTTGATTTCTGCATCGAGAGACAGGTTACTGGTGATAGTTGAGCCTAGGTAGGTGAACTCTTGAACCACTTCCAGAGCGTGGTCGCCGATAATGATGGATGGAGCATTTCTGACGTCCTGTCCCATGATGTTTGTTTTCTTGAGGCTGATGGTTAGGCCAAATTCATTGCAGGCAGCCGCAAACCTGTCGATGAGACTCTGCAGGCACTCTTCAGTGTGAGATGTTAAAGCAGCATCGTCAGCAAAAAGGAGTTCTCTGATGAGGACTTTCCGTACTTTGGACTTCACTCTTAGACGGGCAAGGTTGAACAACCTGCCCCCTGATCTTGCGTGGAGGAAAATTCCTTCTTCTGAAGACTTGAACGCATGTGAAAGCAGCAGGGAGAAGAAAATCCCAAAAAGTGTGGGTGCGAGAACACAGCCCTGTTTCACACCACTCAGGATAGGAAAGGGCTCTGATGAGGAGCCGCCATGTTGAATTGTGCCTTTCATATTGTCATGGAATGAGGTGATGATACTTAGTAGCTTTGGTGGACATCCGATCTTTTCTAGTAGTCTGAAGAGACCACGTCTGCCGACGAGGTCAAAGGCTTTGGTGAGATCAATGAAAGCAATGTAGAGGGGAATCTGTAGTTTGCGGCATTTCTCCTGTATCTGACGAAGGGAGAACAGCATGTCAACGGTCGATCTCTCTGCACGAAAGCCACACTGTGCCTCAGGGTAGACAGGCTCAGCCAGCTTCTGGAGCCTGTTTAAAGCGACTCGAGTGAAGACTTTCCCCACTATGCTGAGCAGGGAGATTCCACGGTAGTTGTTGCAGTCACTGCGGTCACCTTTGTTTTTATAGAGGGTGATGCTATTGGCATCGCGCATGTCCTGTGGTACTGCTCCCTCATCCCAGCACAGGCATAGCAGTTCGTAGAATGCTGAGAGTATAGCAGGCTTAGCACTCTTGATTATTTCAGGGGTAATGCCGTCCTTCCAAGGGGCTTTTCTGCTGGCTAGAGAATCAATGGCATCACTGAGTTCCGATTTTGTTGGCTGTACGTCCAGCTCATCCATGACTGGCAGAGACTGGGATGCATTGAGGGCAGTCTCAGTGACAACATTCTCCCTGGAGTACAGTTCTAGGTAGTGCTCAACCTATTTGCTTGCATTGGTCAGTGATTGTGTCCCCTGATTTAGATTTGAGGGGGGCGATCTTCTTGATGGTTGGCCCAAAAGCTCTCTTAATGTCATCATGCATTCCTCTGATGTTTCCGGTGTCTGAGCACAGCTGAATATGACTGCATAGGTGTTGCCAGTTGTCATTTGCGCAGCGGCTGGCTGTTCTTTGTGCAGCCCTTCTGGCTGCTTTAAGTGCTACGGATGTTAACTTGCTGGGAGCTTTCTTGTAGTTCAGCAGTGCAATGCGCTTAGTGGCTATGACAGGTTCCAGCTCTTCAAAGTGAGATTGAAACCAGTCTGCATTCCGCTTCACATGTTTGCCATCGGTGGTCATTGCTGAGTCATAGATGGTGTCTCTGATGTGGGCCCACTTGGTCTCTGCATCCCCTGTGGGAGTGTTTTGAAGTGCTTTTTCAAGTGAATTTAGAAATTTTTGTAACAGCTGTGGATAAGAAATTCTGCTCTTGTTGATGTGCAGGCGGCCCTTCTGCTTGGAGTGATGCAGCTTCTTTGGTCTGAGTCTAACCTTGCTGCACACCAGGGAGTGGTCGGTGTCGCAGTCCGCACTGTGGAAGCTGCGTGTGATTTGAACACTGTTTAAGGCGGCTCGCCTTGTGACGATGAGGTCCAACTGGTGCCAGCGATGTGATCTTGGGTGCCTCCATGAAACCTGGTGACAGGGTTTAGTGTGAAAGAACGAGTTGGTGATGCAGAGGTTATGATAGGTACACAACTCAAGCAGTCTCTGCCCGTTCTCATTCATCCTTCCAACGCCATAGCGCCCAATGCAGGAGGGCCATGAGTCATGGTCGGCCCCAACCCTGGCATTAAAGTCCCCCAGCAGGAATAGGTGTTCGGTATTGGGGATGCTACTAATGATATTATGGAGTTCCTCATAGAACTGATCTTTAGCTTCAGGTGGGGAGCTGAGTGTTGGAGCATAGATGCTGAGTAGGTGTACTGGACCAGAGGTGGTGAGCAGTGAAGATGGCTCTATCATGCTGAGCAAAGTGTTTCTGATAGCGAAGCCCACTCCACCCGCACTTAGTTCTACAGGATCCCTACCCTGACAGTAGAAGGTGTAGTCTTGCTCTCTTAGAGATCCGCTCACAGGGAGGCGTGTCTTCTGAAGTGCTGCAATGTCCACATTGAGTCTACTGAGCTCATTGTTAATGATGGCGGTCTTCCGAGAATCGTTGATTTGTGTAAGGTCTTCCGATAGGCCAGGACACATAGTTCTGACGTTCCAGCTTGTAATTAATGTAGGGTTAGTATAAATGGGTGGTTGTTGGTCGGCACAGACTTAGTGAGCCGAAGGGCCTGTTTCAGTGCTGCATCTCTCTATGACTCGAAAAGAAAAGGTAGTTGAGACACTGGATGATCTAAAAACTGATAAAGAGGAGATATTAGAATGGCTGTCTGTACTGTTACGACCGAGGCAGGAGGAGTGCACTGTTTATTCTAGTTCCACTTCTGCATGGGTCACAACATATAGTTAAAGTTTTTCCCACTTACCAATACGGTCAATCATAGACTCTACTTTTATCCCAGAATAAAACATACCAGCCAGGTTTCTTTAATAAACAGCAAAATTATCAGTTTATTATAAAACAAGTCTTAACCAGGAATGAAGTAAAGCATAAACACACAGATTGACATATTAAAGTTCCCTTTTTACCTTCGCCCCTCACACTTGCACACACATAGAATACACTGATTAACCGGAAAAATAAAGGGATTTTTGTTTTCAGAGCTCTATTGTTGACAAAAAAAAACTGCTTGTGTTGAATACTTGCACATTCTTGAAGAAACAGCAGACAATTTGTTGTGTTCCAAAACTGGCATACAGTCTGGCCTCCAAATACACATAGACGGGTCACTAGAATCTTTTAGAACAGCTCTTTTCAGGTGGCGTTAAGAAATAATTAGTAGGCTTTTCTTCAAAGACAGGAGACAAGATGACTTGACACAGTGGACTTCTCAGGGCCTTTTAGAGAGGTGCTGGAAAGCTGAACTGGGTTGTGGTCTCCTTCCTTGGGAATTCTCTTCTCTCCTTGCAAATTCTTTTCTCTCCTTGGACGTTCTCTTCCTTTTTATACAGTTCAACCCCAACTCAAAACAATTCAACAGGAGGTCAAACGTTTGACCCCCATCAGTCGTAACCTGTTAGTGCTTTGTAAACAACTTCTCCAGGTGTCCAAAGTTCTCTGCTGTTTATTGAGCTGGAAGTCAGGTGGTTTCCCGGAAAGGCTTTTGTTGTTGCTTGAAGTCAAGTGATTTCCTAGAAAGGCTTGTTTTCTTCACAAGACCTCTCAGTGTCCCTTTTAAAAAATAATTCCAGGGACTGTTTTTCAATGTCAAGTGGCCTTTACATGACCCCCTTTGAAAACCCTAAAGTTTAACATTTCTTCAATCTTTCAAAAATAAATCCTCAAAAAGAAATTTAACAAAGCACAGAGGCACTTTCATAATACCTCCACCCTTGGAGAAATGAAACACAATTTTTAAAAGTGTTTCATTACAAAGTGAAAAAAAAAACAAAGGATGAAAACATTTTAAAACACATTTTCACACTCATTCCTATTCACTCTTTACCTGTAGTTAATGCAATTCTGCTCTGTACCCTCTTTTTAATCAGATAAATCAAATCAAAAGTAGATTCTCGATAAAGCATCTGCAGGAGCATTATTTTTGCCTGCAATGTGGTTAATCTTTAAGTGATAAGGTAGTCATAGTAAACTTTTGAAAACTAGTCTGATATTCTGGTTTTAAAATTTTTCCACAATGTTTATACCAAATTAACTGACTGCAACCTTCCAGACAGAAAACCCAGTTGTTCCAAGTGTTGCTTTCAAGGGTCACTATAAACCATCATCAATTTAAACTACACAGTTAGGTACACTGGCTATCACTTGGTTCACTAGTCTCTGAAATGTGGCTGGGGCATCCCTATCCTGAATGCCATCACACAGCACTGGAAAATTCCATCCAGTGTGAGAAAAGCCGATATTTCTTTAGCTCAGGATGTTAAAGGAGCTTTAACTGTGCCCCTTTAACAAATCTACTTGAAAGAAACATGGTACTGCCCATTCTGTCAATGCAGTCTTCCAAGCGAGAAATTTAGTAGGAGTCTGCCTTTGTTACTGCATTAACTTTTCTGTAGTCTATGCAAAGTTTAGTTGAACTGTCAGGTTTAGGCAGTAATACCACTGGTGAACACCAGCTGCTTTGACTGGGTTCAATTAGGCAGTTCTCCAACATGTATTGGATTTCTGCTTTTACCTGGGCCTGTTTTTCCGGATTTAAATGATAAGGATGCTGTTTTATGGGAAAGGATTCCCCGACATCCATATTATGTATGGTTAAGGTTGTACCTCCTGGCTTATCCCTACAGACAGTTTTAAATGCTATGAATAGACTTGATAGATCTTCTCATTGTTCTGCATCTAAATATGAAAGCACAGTGTCCAATCCCCCTAACAATTCAGTATTAACTAACCGAATAGTAGAAGGTTCAATTTGAGAATTATCGAGGTCTCCTTCTGCCTCATCCTCACTATCAGTTTCATTCTTCACTGTCCCTACTACCTGACACACTTGTGATTGCTAATCCTCCCCCCGGCGATGATATTGTTTTAACATATTGAAATGACACAGTCAATTCTTTTTCCGGCAATCTGGGGTGTCAATCAAATAATTTACTTCACCAATTCTCTTGACCAATTTATATGGACCACCGTTTTCTTGAGGCTGATGGTTAGGCCAAGTTCATTGCAGGCCTGTCGATGAGACTCTGCAGACACTTAGTTCTTAGTTCTTAGAGATACGGCACTGAAACAGGCCCTTCGGTCCACCGAGTCTGTGCCGACCATCAACCACCCATTTATACTAATCCTACACTAATTCCATATTCCTACCAAACATCCCCACCTGTCCCTATATTTCCCTACCACCTACCTATACTAGGGGCAATTTATAATGGCCAATTTACCGATCAACCTGCAAGTCTTTTGGCTGTGGGAGGAAACCGGAGCACCCGGAGGAAACCCACGCAGACACAGGGAGAACTTACAAACTCCACACAGGCAGTACCCAGAATTGAACCCGGGTCGCTGGAGATGTGAGGCTGCGGTGCTAACCACTGCGCCACTGTGCCACCCACTCTTCAGTGTGGGATGTTAATGCAGCATCGTCAGCAAAGAGGAGTTCCCTGATGAGGACTTGCCCTACTTTGGTCTCCGCTCTTAGACGGGCAAGGTTGAACAACCTGATTTGTGTGAAGGAAAATTTCTTCTTCTGAAGACTTGAAAGCATGTGAGAGCAGCAGGGAGAAGAAGATCCCAAACAGCGTGGGTGCGAGGACACAGCCCTGTTTCACGCCACTCAGAATAGGAAAGGGGCTATGCTGAATTGTGCCTTTCATATTGTCATGGAATGAGGTGATGATACTTAGTAGCTTTGGTGGACATCCAATCTTTTCTGGTAGTCTGAAGAGACCACATCTGCTGATGAGGTCAAAGGCTTTGGTGAGATCAATGAAAGCAATATCGAGGGGCATCTGTTGTTCTCGGCAATTCTCCTGTAGCTGATGAAGGGAGAACAGCACATCAATGATGGATCTCTCTGCTCGAAAGCCACACTGTGCCTCAGGGTAGACAGGCTCAGCCAGCTTCTGGAGCCTGTTTAAAGCGACTGGAACGAAGACTTTTCCCACTGTGCTGAGCAGGGAGATTCCACAGTAGTTGTTGCAGTCACCGCGGTCACCTTTGTTTTTATAGAGGGTGATGATATTGACATTGTGCATGTCCTGTGGTACTGCTCCCTCGTCCCAGCACAGGAAAAGCAGGTTGTAGTGTGCTGAGAGTATAGCAGGCTTAGCTCTCTTGATTATTTCAGGGGTAATGCCGTCCTTCCCAGGGGCTTTTCCACTGGCTAGAGAATCAATGGCATCACTGAGTTCCGATTTTGTTGGCTGTACGTCCAGCTCATCCATGACTGGCAGAGACTGGGCTGCATTGAGGGCAGTCTCAGTGACAACATTTTCCCTGGAGTACAGTTCCAGGTAGTGCTCAGCCCAGCGGTCCATTTGCTTGCATTGGTCAGTGATTGTGTCCCCTGATTTAGATTTGAGGGGGGCGATCTTCTTGATGGTTGGCCCAAGAGCTCTCTTAATGCCATCATACATTCCTCTGATGTTTCCGGTGTCTGAGGGCAGCTGAACGTGACTGCATAGGTGTTGCCAGTAGTGGTTGGCGCAGCACCTGGCTGTTCTTTCTGCAGTGCTTCTGGCTGTTTTAAGTGCTACGGATGTTAACTTGCTGGGGGTTTCTTGTAGTTCAGCAGTGCAATGCACTTAGCGGCTATGACAGGTTCCAGTTCTTCAAAGTGAGATTGAACCAGTCTGCATTTCTAACATTTCTGCAATCTTTCAAAAATTCACCCTTCAAAAATATATTTAAAACACAGAAGCACTTTCGTAACAGTACTTAAAGTTTATACATCACCACAATCAGATGGATGCATGCAAGGATATTGAAGGAAGTATGAGTGGAAATTGGTGGAGGTGCTCACCAAAATCTTCCAATCCTCCTTAGATACAGGGGTGGTGCCAGAGGACTGAAAAATTGCAAATGTTACACCCTTGTTCAAAAAAGGGTGTGAGTATGAACCCACAAACTACAGGCCAGTCACTTTAATCTCGGTGGTGGGAAAGATTTTAGAAATGATAATTCAGGACACTTGAATAAGTGTGGATTAATTAAGGAAAGCAATATGAAGTGTGTTAAGGGTAAATCATGCTTAACCAATTTGATTCAGTTTTCTGAGAAGGTAACAGAGGGTTGATGAGGGTAATGCAGTTGATGTGGTGTACATGGACTTTCAAAAGGGGTTTGATGAAATGCCACACAATAGGCTTGCCAGCAAAGTTGAAACCCATGGAATAAATGGGACAGCGGCAGCATGGATATGAAGTTGACTGACAGGAAACAGGGAGTGGGGTGAACAGTTGTTTGATAAACTGGAGCAAGGTATGTAGAGGGCTTCCCCAGGGGTCAGTACTAGGGTGACTGCTTTTCTTGATATATATTTATGACGTATTTCTGGGTGCACGATTTCAGTTCTGATGAAGAATCGGTACCTGCTCAATTAACCTGCCCAGTTGCAGATGTTGATGTCATTTTCTCTTTATTTGGGATTCCTATTGTCATAATTATATTTCTTTTCTATCCATCTCTGCAGTTTTTAAGTCATCTATTGAGAAATTCCAAACAAGTAAAGCAAGCAGCAGGAACATTTATTGAAAGATAAAAGTCATTTTTCTCTCCACCTGCTTCTGTGTCCCATGATCATCAAGGGATTTTTACACTCAGCAGTGATCTGACCATGATACCATCACCTGTCGACACCTGGCCTCTCCCTCGTCTAGTTCAACTTGGTGAAAGATGTCCATCCCTGACAAGGAAGCTGTCGAAGAGAGGGAGAACAGGTCAGATGTGACAACAGTGTCATATATCAGGATGGTTTTGGGGTAGTCATGGTAGTGGTGGTGGTGGGGTGGGTGTTGGTGTGCATAGATGTGAGGCTCCCAGACTGTACAAAAGTAGCTCATTCCCTGATATCATTTCAGTGTTCAGATCATGTGGCATTTCACTGCATATGGAAGCAGGTGGTGTTGGCTAAAGAAAGGCTAGTTCTTTGTGTTTGTTAAAGTCACATGGCCCCCAAGATTAGCTTGAAGCTTTTTCTTCATGAAGCAGGCCTGGGAGCTTAGATAATCATTAGAAACAAGAGTCTTATGACTGAGAACTATGATCAGACCAACGAACCGTTAAATCTTATGACTAAATCTTGGGTAAGAATTAGCAACGAGGATACTTTGAGAGCTTAGATCAGAACAAGGAAACGTTAAATCTTATGACAAACTCAGGTAAGAATTTGCAACAAGTGTATAATGCCTGAGGGTTTGGATTAGAATGAGAAAATGTTAAATCATTTGAGTGAGGATTGGATAAGAATTGGACACTAATATGTTGTATGCCCATGGGAATTGTGCAATGAGAGGTTTTCACTATGTTACTGTATAATGTACCGTCTTGCTCAATGTCCCTCCTCTGACAGTTACAACAATCTCAGACATGACTGTTATTGAGAGATAACTTTGCAAGTGACTTCTGTAATTATATCTGGATTGGTGAAATGTAATGATATCACATCTACATCTCGCCTTCCAGTAAGGGCTTGTTTACAATCCAAGTCCTGGAAACCTACTGGTGAGCACTTTTAAAAACTTATCCATGGACTCCTTTTCAGTTTGAACACAAATTCTCAAGAATTTACCAAAGAAATGGAAGCACTCATAACAATGTCCTGTTACTCCTTCTTAATGCTGGATTCCATCAATTTCCCAATGGCAGGTGTGAGGCTAAATGGCCTGTAATTTCCTGCTTTCTGTCTCCCTCCTTTCTTGAATAGAGGTTTTACATTTGCAGATTTCCAATCCACTGGGACCTTTCCAGAATCTAGGGAATCTTGGAAGCTTACAGCCAATGCATCCTCTATATCCACCATCTAAACGCACAGTGGCAGCAGTGTGTACCATCTACAAGATGCACTGCAGCAATGCACCGAAGCTCCTCAGACAGCACCTTCCAAACCCACAACCTCTATCACCTAGAAGGACAAGGGCAGCAGGTGCATTTGAACATCACCACCTGCAAGTTCCCCTCCAAGTCACACACCATCCTGACTTGGAACTATATCGCCATTCCTTTACTGTCACTGGGTCAAAATCCTGGAACTGTCTTCCTAACAACAGCCCTGATGGACTGCAGTGGTTCAAGAAGGCAGCTCACCACCACCTTCTCAAGGGCAATTAGGGATGGGCAATAAATTCTGGCCTGGCCAGTGACGCCCACATTCCCTGAATGAATATTTTTAAAACTCTGCAGCCACTTCTTTAAGGCCCTAGGATACAACCATCAGGACCAGTGGACTTGTCAGCCTTTAGTGCTATTAGTATTCCTATACCTTTCTCTAGTGATAGTGATTTTTTTTATTCATTCATTTGATTTTTTCACATTCCTCCCTCCCTTTTGCGTCAGAATTTTCTAGTATTATTGAGATGCTTTTACTATCACCTACTGGGAAGACAGATACAATACACTTGTTTCCCATGATTAAATCCCCAGTCTCAGCCTCTAAGGGACCAGCGTTTACTTTAGCTACTCTTTTCTTTTTTATATATTTGTCGAAGCTCTTACTGTCTGTCTTTATATTGCTAGTTTACTCCCATATTCCAATTTCTCCCATTTTTAGTCATCCTTTGCTAGTTTCTAAATGTTTCCCAATCTTCAAGCCTACCATTAATCTTCTCAACACTGTACGCCTTTTCTTTCAATTTGATACCATCTTTAACTTCCTTAGTCACAGATAATTCATCCTCCTTGTAAGACTTTCTTTCTGAATGGAATATATCTTTGTGCAGAGTTATGGTTAGCCTCTTTCTGATGTTAATTAGATCATGGTTAATCGACACCTCAACTTCATTCACCCACCTTTACTCCATATATATTGATGCCCTTAGACAACAGAAACAAACATTTTCATTGATCCTTTTGGTGGGAGCCTGACCAGTCTTCAGATACAGGATGGGTAGAATTCAATGCCAGTGGGGCTGTCGAATGAGCATTACTGGAAGATGGAGGCAAAGGAGAGGGGGCAAGTGGGAGAGAAAACAGACAGGACTGGCACCACTCCTGATACTGGAGAGGTCTTGAACCCTGGCCCTGTGCTGGAGACACAGACCTCTGCTTAGAAAGGCGGCGTCTCCGTGACCGTCTGGAATACCCTGGCTGGGCAGGAAGGCTGTCATCAGACTTGCCCGCCTCCAACAACATTACTTGGTGGCGGTGAGGAAATGGGCCCTCTGCCCCCAGCCTCCCAGCTGCCCCCAGCCCCTCCACTTCCAATACCACCTTGAGGGGGGGGCCATAAATTCCAGCCCGAGATGTGGGGAATAGGAGAGGGGGCAAATGTGGGAGTGGGGTAATCAGATGGGGGGCACAATTAGGAAAGGGGCTGCATTTCAAGTGGCCATCAGGAGAGAGGTTGATGGGGAGGAGGGGCTGATCATGGGAGGGGCATTTGGAAGAGTGTGAGTTTGGGAGAAGGGGGATCGTCAGATGGGCAATTGGGAGATGGTGGGTGACCAGGACAGGTGGCAATGGAGAGGGTGAGGCAATGAGGAGAAGAGGAACTGGGAGAGGAGGAATGATCATGAGAGCAGTGATAAGCAGAGGGGACCAATCGAGGGCGTGGGGGGAGGGGGAGGGGGAGGTGAGGGGAGTTACGATTGGGAGGGGTGGTGATCTGGAAGGGAGACATTATCTGCAACAGGCAGCTTTTCAAACTCATAAAAACATCTGACCTGTGACTGACTTGCTCTGGGCTGCCACCAGAAGCCTGTTTTGGGAGTGCTGCTGGCTGGCTTGGTGTACCAACCATCCACTCGTTCTCTCATCCCACCCCCTCATTCCACCAGATCACCCTCTCGGAAGTTAAAATCCCCCTAATGTTTTTCTTCAAATCTATAACTTTCCTCCTTGATTCTGAAGTAAGTGTTTCAATAAATAAGTGAAGTAAAAGTTGTTAAATACTTACTCTGAATCTCTGGGTATTTCACCATGAGCAGCAGACTCCATTGAAGGCTGGTGTTTGTCCCAGCACCAAACAGTTCCAATGGCACCGTGAACACATTTCTGACATGGAAGTCAGATTCCCGATTTCTGCTTCTTTCAGGTGAGAATTACAAGATGAATAATGACATTTCAATAGAACTGTTCTTTATACAGCTGACAGAAGTAAAAGTGACCCTGGGAATATTGAATTGTCATAAAAGCCCAACTGAATCATTCATGTCACCTGGAGATGGAAATTTGCCATCCTTACCCAGTCTGGTCTATATGTGATTCCAGTCCCAGACCAACATGGTTAACTCTTAACTGTCCTCTGAAGTGGCTGAGCAAGACATCTTCCTTGGATATGGAGGGATTGCCGGAGATTTTCAAATGTTATGTCCCGGTTCAGAAAAGGGGAGAGGGATACACCCGGCAATTACAGGCCAGTCAGTGGTGGGTTGACTTTTAGAGACTATTTGATAAAGTGTGGACCAATCAATCAAATTCATCATGGATTTGTTAAAGGTAAATCATGTTTGACTAACTTGATCGAGTTCTTTGATGAAGTAACTGAAAGGGCTAATGGGGGTAATGTGGTTGACGTGTAAAAAGGATTTTGCAAAGTACTGCATTATAGACTTGTTAGTAAAATTAAAGCCAATGGGATTAAAGGAGGGGCAGTGGATACAAAATCCACTAATGGATAGAAAGCCAGGATAAGTGGCTGTAAGTGGTTGTTTTTTCAGGCTGGAGTGAAGTTCACAGTGATGTTCCCTAGGGTGCAGTATTAGAATCATTGCTCTTTTTGATATCTGTTCATGACCTGAATTTGAATATAAGCAGTATCATTTCAAAGTTTGCAGCTGTGTCTGTACATAAATCCTTGAAGGTGAAAGGACAAGTTCAGAAGGCTGTTTAGTTTAGTTTAGTTTAGTTTAGTTTAGAGATACAGCACTGAAACAGGCCCTTCGGCCCACCGAGTCTGTGCCGACCATCAACCACCCATTCATACTAATCCTACACTAATCCCATATTCCTATCACATCCCCACCTGTCCCTATATATTATTTCCCTACCACCTACCTATACTAGGGGCAATTTATAATGGCCAATTAACCTATCAACCTGCAAGTCTTTGGCATGTGGGAGGAAACCGGAGCACCCGGAGGAAACCCACGCAGACACAGGGAGAACTTGCAAACTCCGCACAGGCAGTACCCAGAATCGAACCCAGGTCCCTGGAGCTGTGAGGCTGCAGTGCTAACCACTGCACCACTGTGCCGCCCCCATTTAAAAAATGGAAAGCTTGTAGATCCTGATAGAGACAGTGTAAAAGCAAGGAAGTTCTGCTAAATGTTTATAAAACATTGGATCGGCCTCAGCTGGAGCATTGTGTTCAATCCTGTCCAGCACAGAGAAAGTCACAGCCTTGCAGAAGGTGCAGAATAGATTTACCAGGGATGAGGGACTTCAATTACGACTGGAGAGTTGGGGTTGATCTCCTCAGAGCAGAAAAGCTTAAGGGGAAATTTAATAGAGGTGTTCAAAACCATGGATGGTTTTGATAGAATAAATAAAACAAAACAGTTTCCAGTGGTAGGTGGGTCGGTAACAAGGGGCCCAGGTTTAAGGTGAAAGAACCAGAGGTGACATGAGGAAACATGTTTTATATACAGTGAGTTGTTGTGATCTGGAATGCACTACCTGAAAGGTCAGTGGAAGCAGATTCAATGGTAACTTTCGAAAGAGAATTGGCTGAGTATTTGAAGGGAAATCGTACAGGGAGATGAGGAAAGAGCATGGAAGTGGGATTAATTGGATAGCTCTAGCAAAGATCCAGTATGATGGGCTGACTGGTCTCCTTGCTGTCCAGTTCTATGACTCTATCACATCTGTTATATTACAATATGGCAACTAGGGATGAGCAATAAATGTTTTTTTCCAGTGACAGCCATTTCCTGATAACTAACTTTGAAAAAAGAAACTCAAGAAGTATCTGTAGCTTTCATATTGCTGAAAATCGAGACATGTTGTCGAAGCTTTTCGTCTGGTATTGTGAATAATGATGATGGTAATGGATTCTCTCAGCAGTACAACCAGAGCCAATTCATGGCACCACAGTTTGCTCTGCTCTTCAGGAGGAAGATTGGGAAAGAAATCGTGATAGATAGGGGATTCTATAGTTGGGTCACAAGCAGGCATTCCTGCGGACGCAGACGTGATTCCAGAATGGTACGGTGTCTCCCTGGGGCGAGGGTCAAGGACGACAGTTGGAAGCAAAACCTCGAAAGTTTGGAGAGAAGCAGCGGGAGACGAGACGAGTTAAAAAGCAGATGATCATTGGAGATTCAGAGAGAAGCAGCAGGAGAAGACAGGAGATTCAGGAGAGAATATTCAGACATAGGAGATTCAGGAGAGTAGATTCAGGAGAGTAGATTCAGGAGAGTAGATTGAGGAGAGGAGATTCAGGAGGGGATTTTCAGGAGAGGAGACTCAGAGAGAGGAGATTCAGGGGAGGAGATTCAGAGAGAGGAGATTCAGGAGAGTAGATTCAGAGAGAGGAGACTCCGAGAGAGGAGATGCAGAGAGAGGAGATTCAGGAGAGTAGATTCAGGAGAGTAGATTCAAGAGAGGAGATTCAGGAGAGGAGACTCAGAGAGAGGAGACTCAGAGAGAGGAGATTCAGGAGAGTAGATTCAGGAGAGTAGATTCAGGAGAGGAGATTCAGAGAGAGGAGATTCAGAGAGAGGAGATTCAGAGAGAGTAGATTCGGATTCCTCCCAATGTGCCTTATCCTACCTGTAATTGTAACACTGAGCCTCAGTTGAGGTTCAGTGAGGGGGAGCCCACCCTTGAGGGTAATGGAGAAGAGGAAGTCTGGGGAACTACCGGACCTCGGGGTCTTTGAGACAGGAGGATTGAAGACCAGGATGGTCGAGGGAATCAATTGTACCCGACACTACCCACCCAGGACATGGGGATAGAAGGCCGGAGGGGCCGAGGGAATCCCTTGTGTCAAATGTGGCAACAGAAATTTGTTCTGCCACCTGCGGGTGGGGGCCGGGGTCCTCTGCAGAATGACAATGTAGTCCCATATGACTTGCCCCAACTCCAGAAATTGATAGCGGGGAGACAAGGTGAGGAAGGATGGGGATCCCTCCCTGCACTTCACACGATCGAGCAGGTGGGGAAGGTCAACCAATGTGAATTGGAAATGAACAAGCTTCCCCTCACGTCCCTGGATGACCAATTGTAACAGAGCCTTTGCGCAGACTGTAAAATGGGGGAAGGCACTACAGAGGGACTAAAGGAATTGATTACGGGAGCGATGGGGTATAATCAGAGGAGCCCTTTCGCCCAGATAGAAAAAACCTGACAGACGGCCAACGAGAGCCTGGCAGCGTTTGCAGACAGGCATTGGCCAGTTTATGCCAAGCTCACTGCGGGGCGTGTAGTAAGAGCTCAGTTACAAGGGGACCTGTTAAACCACTGGTTATGGTATCCAGTGGAAAACAGCCTGCCAAGGATCCAGGACACCATTAGTCTCTGGATAACCTAACCATCTCCCCTTAGTCTAGCGGGGTCCCAGACAGTCTGGTGGACTTTACCGGAGATGAGCAGGTTGGAGCAATCTCCACACCCTTCGCAATCTGCCGAGGAGACCTACACACCGGGTGAAAGTGCATCCTTTTAAAGTGGGAACAGCCACATTCCGGAGTCCTTGGTGCCGACTTTATGTTAGCAAACCAAGTGACTGTGGATCTCAAAAACGGGTGCCTGTCGGGAGATAAGAGTTCTGTTTGGTCAACCTGGGTGGTAGAGGTCACGGGTTTGGAAGGTGCTGTCTAAGGAGCCTTGGTGTGTTGCTGCAGTGCAACTTCATTTTTTTTTAGAGATACAGCACTGCAACAGGCCCTTCGGCCCACCGAGTCTGTGCCGACCATCAACCACCCATTTATACTAACCCTCCGCTAATCCCATATTCCTACCACATCCCCACCTTTCCTATATTCCCCTACCACCTATCGATACTAGGGGCAATTTATAATGTCCAATTTACCTATAAAACTGCAAGTCTTTGGCTGTGGGAGGAAACCAGAGCACCCAGCGAAAACCCACGCAGGGAGAACTTGCAAACTGCGCACAGGCAGTACCCAGATTTGAAGCTGGGTCACTGGAGTTGTGAGGCTGCAGTGCTAACCACTGTGCCACTGTGCATCGGTGGTGGAGGAGAGAGTGAATGCTTGAGTATGAGGTGCCAATCAAGCGGGCTGCTTTATCCTGGATGGTATCGAGCTTCTTGAGTGTTGTTGGAGCTGCACCCATCCAGGCAAGTGGAGAGTATTCCATCACACTCCTGACTTGTGCCTTGTAGATGGTGGACAGGCTTTGGGGAGTCAGGAGATGACTTACTCGCTGCAGGATTCCTAACCTCTGACCTGCTCTTGTCACCACAGTATTTATATGGCTGCTCCAGTTCAGTTTCTGGTCAATGGTAGCCCCTAGGATGCTGATAGTGGGGGATTCAGCGACGATAATGCCATTGAATGTCAAGGGGAGATGGTTAGATTGTCTATTGTTGGAGATGGTCATTGCCTGGCACTTGTGGCGCGAATGTTACTTGCCACTTATCAGCCCAAGCCTGGATATTGTCCAGGTCTTGCTGCATTTCTACACGGACTGCTTCAGTATTTGAGGAGTCGCGAATGGTGCTGAACATTGTGTAATCATCAGCGAACATCCCCACTTCTGACCGTATGATTGAAGGAAGGTCATTGATGAAGCAGCTGAAGATGGTTGGGCCTCGGACACTACCCTGAGGAACTCCTGCAGTGATGTCCTGGAGCTGAGATGATTGACCTCAAACAACCACAACCGTCTTCCTTTGCGTTAGGTATGACTCCAACCAGCGGAGAGTTTTCCTCCTGATTCCCATTGACTCCAGACTTGGAACTATATCGCCGTTCCTTCACTGTCGCTGGGTCAAAATCCTGGAATTTCTTTTCTGTGGGTGTACCTACCCCACATGGACTGCAGTGGTTTAAGAAGGCAGCTCACCACTACCTTCTCAAGGGCAAGAAGGGATGGGCAAGAAGGGCTGGCCTAGCCTGCGATGCCCACATCCCATGAATGGAACAGGCTGATATGCTCAAACAGGTTGAGGTTAAGAGGGAGGATGTGCTGGATATTTTGAAAGACATGAGGATAGACAAGTCCCCGGGGCCAGACGGGATATACCCAAGGATATTACAGGAAGCGAGGGAAGAGATTGCTGCACCTTTGGAGATGATCTTTGCGTCTTCACTGTCTAGTGGAGTAGTGCCGGATGATTGGAGGGTGGCAAATGTTGTTCCCTTGTTTAAGAAAGGGAATAGGGATAACCCTGGGAATTATAGACCAGTCAGTCTTACGTCAGTAGTGGGCAAATTATTGAAGAGGATTCTGAGAGACAGGATTTATGATTATTTGGAAAAGCATGGTTTGATTAGAGAGAGTCAGCATGGCTTTGTAAGGAGCAGGTCATGCCTCACAAGCCTTGTTGAATTCTTTGAAGATGTGACAAAACACATTGATGAAGGAAGAGCAGTGGATGTGGTGTATATGGATTTTAGCAAGGCGTTTGATAAGGTTCCCCATGGTAGGCTCATTCAGAAAGTAAGGAGGCATGCGATTCAGGGAAAGTTGGCTGTCTGGATACAAAATTGGCTGGCCCATTGAAGTCAGAGGGTGGTAGTAGATGGAAAGTATTCAGCATGGAGCTCGGTGACCAGTGGTGTTCCACAAGGATCTGTTCTGGGACCTCTGCTCTTTGTGATTTTTATAAATGACTTGGATGAGGAAGTGGAAGGCTGGGTTAGCAAGTTTGCCGATGACACAAAGGTTGCTGGAGTTGTGGATAGTGTGGAAGGCTGTTGTAGGTTGCAACTGGACATTGACAGGATGCAGAGCTGGGCTGAGAAGTGGCAGATGGAGTTCAACCTGGAAAAGTGTGAAGTGATTCATTTTGGAAGGTTGAATTTGAATGCAGAATACAGGCTTAAAGACAGGATTCTTGGTAGTGTGGAGGAACAGAGGGATCTTGGGGTCCATGTCCATAGATCACTCAAAGTTGCCACCCAAGTTGATAGGGTTGTTGAGAAGGCGTATGGTGTGTTGGCTTTCATTAACAGGGGGATTGAGTTTAAGAGCCGAGAGGTTATGCTGCAGCTCTATAAAGCCCTGGTTAGACCACACTTGGAATATTGTGTTCAGTTCTGGTCGCCTCATTATAGGAAGGATGTGGAAGCTTTAGAGAGGGTGCAGAGGAGATTTACCAGGATACTGCCTGGACTGGAGGGCATGTCTTACGAAGAAAGATTGAGGGAGCTAGGGCTTTTCTCATTGGAGCGAAGAAGGATGAGAGGTGACTTGATAGAGGGGTACAAGATGATGAGAGGCACAGATAGAGTGGATAGCCAGAGACTTTTTCCCAGGGTGGAAAGAGCTATCACCAGGGGGTATAATTTTAAGGTGATTGGAGGAAGGTTTCGGGGAGATGTCAGAGGTAGGTTCTTTACACAGAGAGTGGTGGGTGCGTGGAATGCGCTGCCAGCGGTGGGAGTAGAAGCAGATACATTAGGGACATTTAAGCGACTCTTGGATAGGTACATGGATGATAGTAGAATGAAGGGTAGGTAGTTAGTTTGATCTTAAGAGTAGGTTAAAGGTTCGGCACAACATCGTGGGCCGAAGGGCCTGTACTGTGCTGTACTGTTCTATGTTCTATGTTCTACTGACTTCACTTAACTAGACTGTTCTTGCAAAACTCAGAACACAATGTCTAATATGAGATGTGATTCCACAATTGGACAGCACTTGCTGAACAACATCAAGCGTGCTAAGAATTACACTAACAACTAATTTAAGATTATCAGTCGGGCTCCCAATGTGGCTCACTTAAGCTTGCTCAAAGCTACATATGCAGGGAGCTGTCCTCTGTTGGCAAAAGGAACATGGCCAGCCTTTGCACCTTTTTGAATTAAAATGGAAATTGGATGGGCACTTGAGGGAAATAAACTTGCAGGGCTTTGGGGATAGAGTGAACGAGTGGGACTGACTGGACTGTTCTACAGAGAGCAAGCACGGACTCGATGGGCCAAATGGTCTCCTTCTGTGTTGTTATGACTCTCTGCCTGTTTCATTGTCCTAGTTCTTGTTTGAGGAAAGTGTTACTGAGACACCAAAAATAAACACACTCATAGAAAAGTTTAATTCAACAGAATTTATTTGCAACAGATCAAATTCGAGATGACATTAACTAACCTGGAGCACATGTGACGTCTAAGGGTTTTCTCATCCCTTGGCCTCGTGTAAAACTCTGTGACCAGTTCAGTCTACTTCACACTTAATACCAGGCAGAATTATTACTGTTAATCGATTTCTCAGTGATGAATTGGAACCATCCCTGCGTTCCTCCACTGTAACCAATTGGATACAATTCAGCTGCTCTCCAATAAAATTCACTCTGCTTTACACTCATTACCTTGTTATCAGGACTAAGCTATTCTTTCTGCCACAAACAACAAATATATCCACACTGAGTGAGCAAACCAACGAAGAACACTGGTTTCTGCACATATCCTGAGAGAACTGCTGTGCTCACATAAGGTCAATCTAATGAGCAAATGCTGGTGGCTATAGTCAAAATAAAGTTCCGTAGTTCAATGATCTTTCATTGTGGACAAACCTATATAAACAGTATAACACGAGATGAGGTATTATTAAACTCATAGCTCACCTCAGATCTAATAACAACGGACAGTTTGACTTCCTCATATCACGAGTTCATTCAGAAAGGATAATATATTTGAAACATGATTATCAAAAACAGAATAGCTTGATTACAGAACCAACACAGCACAGGCTAAATCCTTTCAGTCAAAATCCTATCTACAAGAGTGTAAAACAATCAGTCGCCAGTTTAATTACGCCAGTTAAAATTAGCTTCAAAAAGAGCTAGTGGGCAGTTATGCACAGTCACTAACAGGTTTACAAAAACAGCAGAGAGAGGAACTCAAAGCTAAATGTTTTATTAAATAGTGGTGTGAGGAATTTCAATCCCATAACATAAAGACCAATAGCCTACCCATCCCCAGTTCATGCTGACACTCTCTCCCCCAGTTCATACTGACACTCTCTCTCCCCCAGTTCATACTGACACTCTCACACCCAGTTCAGACTGACACTCTCTCCCCCCAGTTCATACTGGCACTCTCTCTCCCCCAGTTCATACTGACACTCTCTCTCCCCCAGTTCATACTGACACTCTCACACCCAGTTCAGACTGACACTCTCTCCCCCCAGTTCATACTGGCACTCTCACACCCAGTTCAGACTGACACTCTCACCCCCAATTCATACTGACACTCTCTCCCCCCAGTTCATACTGACACTCTCTCTCCCCCAGTTCATACTGACACTCTCTCCCCCCAGTTCATACTGACACTCTATCTCCCCCAGTTCATACTGGCACTCTCTCCCCACAGTTCATACTGACACTCTCTCTCCCCCAGTTCATACTAACAATCTCTCTCCCCAGTTCATCCTGACACTCTCACCCCAGTTCATACTGACACTCTCATCCCCAGTTCATACTGACACTCTCTCCCCCCAGTTCATACTGACACTCTCATCCCCAGTTCATACTGACAATCTCTCTCCCAGTTCATACTGACACTCTCACCCCAGTTCATACTGACACTCTCAACCCCAGTTCATACTGACACTCTCTCCCCCAGTTCATACTGACACTCTCAGCCCCCAGTTCATACTAACACTCTCTGCCCCCAGTTCATACTTACAATCTCTTCTCCCAGTTCATACTGACACTCTCACCCCCAGTTCATACTGACACTCCCTCTCTCCAGTTCATACTAACACTCTCACCCCCAGTTCATACTGACACTCTCTCCCCCCAGTTCATACTGACACTCTCTCCCCCCAGTTCATACTGACACTCTCTCCCCCCAGTTCATACTGACACTCTCTCCCCCCAGTTCATACTGACACTCTCTCCCCCCAGTTCATACTGGCACTCTCTCCCCCCAGTTCATACTGACACTCTCTCCCCCCAGTTCATACTGACACTCTCTCCCCCCAGTTCATACTGACACTCTCTCCCCCCAGTTCATACTAACACTCTCTCCCCCCAGTTCATACTGACACTCTCTCTCCCCCAGTTCATACTGACACTCTCTGCCCCCAGTTCATACTTACAATCTCTTCTCCCAGTTCATACTGACACTCTCAACCCCAGTTCATACTGACACTCCCTCTCTCCAGTTCATACTAACAATCTCAGCCCCTGTTCATACTGACACTCTCTCCCCCCAGTTCATACTAACACTCTCTGCCCCCAGTTCATACTGACACTCTCTCCCCCCAAATCATACTGGCACTCTCTCCCCCCCAGTTCATACTGACACTCTCTCCCCCCAGTTCATACTGGCACTCTCTCCCCCCAGTTCAGACTGACACTCTCAACCCCAGTTCATACTGACACTCCCTCTCTCCAGTTCATACTAACACTCTCTGCCCCCAGTTCATACTGACACTCTCTCCCCCCAGTTCATACTGGCACTCTCTCCCCCCAGTTCATACTGACACTCTCTCTCCCCCAGTTCATACTGACACTCTCTCCCCCCAGTTCATACTGGCACTCTCTTCTCCCCAATCATACTGACACAGACATATGGGCCTAAATGCCCTTTCCCTAATAGTCTGGAAAAATTTCAGAAATTGGTTTATTTCCTTGAGAGGCAGGACAATGAACGAGGTTCTGCGTAGTCAGTATGAGGAACTAGGCACTAAATTAAGAAGCAGAATCTCAAAGGTAATAATCTCTGTATTATTACCTGAGCCACACAAATTGGCATATGGCAAATAAGATTAGAGAAATGAATGCTTGGCTCAAAGACTGGTGTGGTCAAAGTGGGTTCCAGTTTGTGGGGCACTGGCACCAGTACTGGGGAAAGCGGGGCGTGTAGCGTTGGGACTGTCTTCACCTAAACCATGCTGGGACCAGTGTTTTATTGTTCTATTTCTCATTGAAACGTATAAGATTGTAAAGGGGCTGATTAGGGTAGACACCGAGATTATTTCTGCTGCTCGGGGAATCCAAAATATGGGGGCACCGTCTCAGGATAAGGGGCCAATCATTTAGGACTGAGATGAGGAGAAATTACTTCATGCAAAGGGTTGTGAATCTTTGGAATTCTCAACCCCAGAGGGTTGTGGATGCTCTATCATTGAATACATTTAAGGCTGGGATATACAGCTGTTTGGTCTCTCAGGCACTCATGGGGTATGGAGAGCGAGCGGGAACATGGAGTTGAATCCTCAGATCATCCATAATCTTTTTGAAGGCTCAATGGGCCATAAGGTCTACTCCTGCTCCTATTTTTTGTGTTCTAGCGAACGGCATAACGAGTGAAGTATACCGGGTTTTAGAGTCTCTCTGTGGGGGCAAAGGATCAAATTTGGGATGATGTGGTAAATCAAAGAATAGAGACAAGGCAAGAGAGAAAGGTATTGATATGGGAAATGATAAACAGACCGTGACAGGAAGGGTCAGAGAGTACAAATCTAAGAGTAAATCAGCAGATAAGGCGAGAGGTTACTAAAATAATAAAAGGGAAAAACTAAAGGCTCAGTATCTGAATGCATGTAGCATTCGAAACAAAACAAATGAACTGATAGCACAAATAGAAATAAATAAGTATGATCTGATAGTCATTACAGAGGCTTGACTGCAGGATGGCATAGATTAGGACCTGAATATTGAAGGGTACATGACATTTAGGAAGAACAGGAAGCGAGGAAAAGGTGGAGGGGAGGCTTTGTTAATTAATGATGGTATTAGCACAATAGAAAGGGATGACCTAAGTTCAGGAAACCAGGATGTAGAAGCGGTTTGGGTTGAGATGTGAAAAGATCAAGGCAAAAAGTCACTTGTGAGAGTGGTGTACAGTAACAACATGGTAGGATGGGGTATAAAGGAAGATATAATGGGAGCTTGTCAGAAAGTTATGGCGATAATCATGGGTGCTTTTAATCTATATATAAACTGGAAAAATCAGGTGGGCAAAGGTAGCCTAGATGAGGAGTTCACAGAATGTTTTCGGGATAGTTTCTTAGAACAGCATGTTCTGGAGCCAACCAGAGAGCTGGCAGCATCTGTGGAGGGAGAAGCAGAGTTAACATTTCAAGTCTGTGAACTGTTCCGCTGAAAGTTTCCAGACCTGCAATGTTAACTGTGCTTCTCTCTCCACAGATGCTGCCAGACTTGCTGAGCATTTTCAGCACTTTCTGTTTTTATTTCAGATTTCCAGCATCCACAGTATTTTGCTTTTATTTTGCTGGACCTGGTATTGTGCAACAAGATAGGATTAATTAATAACCTCACTAGGCAGCAGCGATCATAATATGTCGGAATTTTCTATTCAGTTTGAGGGAGAGAAGAGTGGGTCCTAGACTAATATTTTAAACTTAAATAAGGACAATGATGAGGGCATGAAAGCAGAGCTAGCTAAAGTGAACTGGCAAATTTGTTAAAGGTTAGGTCAATTGAGATGTAGTGGCAGACATTTAAGTGGATATTTCAGAATACACAGAATAGTTACACCCCGAGAAAGAAAAATTCCAAGGGAGGATCCATGGTTAACTAAAAAAGTTAAAGATAGTGTCAAACTTAAAGAAAAAGCATATAATTGTGCGAAGATGAGTGGCAGGTCAGAAGATTGGACATAATATAAAAAACAAAAAAGAATGACTAAGAGATTAATAAGGAGAGAAAAATTATAGTACGAGAGAAAGATAGCTAGAAATATAAAAACATTTGGTAAGAGTTTCTATCGATAATTTAAAAAGAAAAGAGTTCACAAAGTGAACATTGGTCCTATAGAAAGTGAGTCTGTGGAATTAATCATGAAAAATAAGGAGATGGCAGATGAATTGAACAGGTATTTTGCATCAATCTTTACTATAGAGGATACAAGTAACATCCAAGAAATAGCTGTAAATCAGGAAATGGAAGGGAGGGAGGAACTCAAGAAAATTACAATCACCAGGGAAGTGGTACTGAACAAATTGTTGGAGCTGTAGGTTGACAAGTCCCCAGGCCCACATGGACTTCATTAGGGTCTTAAATGAAGTGACTATTGAGATAGTTGATGCGTTGGTTTTAATTTTCCAAAATTCCCGAGATTCAGGGAAGGTTCCATGAGATTGGAAAATAGCAAATGTAACTCCTTTATTCAAAAAGGGAGAGAGACAGAAAGCAGGAAACTACAGGCCAGTTAGCTTAACAGCTGTCATAGGGAAAATGTTAGAAGCTTTTATTAAAGATGTTCTAGCAGGGCATTTAGAAAAATTCAAGATAATCAAGCGGAGTCAAAATGGTTTTGTGAAAGGGAAACCATGTTAACCAATTAATTGAAGAAGTAACATGTGCTGTGGATAAAGGGGAACTGGTGGATCTACTGTACTTAGATTTCCAGAAAGCATTTGACAAGGTGCCACATCACAGGTTATTGTGGAAAATAAAATCTCACGTTGTAGGGGGTAACATATTAGCATGGATAGAAGATTGGCTAGTGAACAGGAAACAGAGAGTAGGCATAAATGGGTAATTTTCAGATTGGCAAGATGTAACGAGTGGTCTTATACATTATACTCCATTTGCAAAATTATGAACATGATTTTTTATCCCCTGTATCTGCTTTTAACTAAAGATACATATGAACATACAAATTAAGAGCAGGAGTAGGCCACTCGGCCCTTCAAGCCTGCTCTGCTATTCAACAAGATCATGGCTGATCTGATGAGAAGCTCAACTCCACAGTCCCGATCTGTGGAGCCTCAACTTTTTACAATTTATATAAATGACTTAGATAAAGGGACTGAAGATATAGTTGCTAAATTTGCTGATGACACAAATATAGGTTGGAAATTAAGTTGGAAAGAGGACATAAGGAGGCTTGAAAGAGATATAGATAGGTTAAGTGAGTGGGCAAAGATTGGGCAAATGGAGTATAATGTGGGAAAGTGGGAAATTGTCCATTTTGACAGGGAGAATAAAAGAGAAGCATATTATCTAATTGGTGAGAGATTGCAGAGCTCTGAGATGCAGAGGAATCTGGGTGTCCTAGTGCATGAATCGAAAAAGGTTAGCATGCAGGTACAGCAAATAGTTTGGAAAGCTAATACAATGCTATCATTTATCATGACGGGGAATTGAATACAAACGTAGGGAGGTTATGCTTCAGTTACACAGGGCATTGGTGAGATCACCTCTGGAGTACTGAGTACAGTATTGGTCTCCTTATCTAAGGAAGGATGTAAATGTGTTGGAAGCAGTTCAGAGAAGGTTTACACAATGGGAGCAGCACAGTGGCGCAGTGGTTAGCACTGCAGCCTCACAGCTCCAGCGACCCAGGTTCAGTTCTGGGTACTGCCTGTGTGGAGTTTGCTAGTTCTCCCTGTGACTGTGTGGGTTTCTGTCAGGTGCTCAGGTTTCCTCCCACAGCCAAAGACCTGCAGGTTGATAGGTAAATTGGCCATTGTAAATAGGTGATAGGAGAATTGTGGGGATGTGGTAGGAAATATGGGATTAATGTAGGATTAGTATAAATGGGTGATCACTGACTCAGTGGGCCGAAGGGCCTGTATCAGTGTTGTAACACTCTATAACTAATAACTGGAATGGGCAGGCTGTCTTATGAGGAAAGGTTGGACAGGCTCAGCTTGTATCCACTGGAGTTTAGAAAAGTAAGAGGTAACTTAACCCTGAGGGGGCTTGACAGGGTGAATGTGGAAAGGATGTCCCCTCTTGCAGGAGAATCTAGAAGTAGGGGTCACTGTTTAAAAAATAAGGGGTCACCCATTTCAGACAGAGATGAGGAGTTTGTTTTCCTCTCAGAGGGTTGTGAGTCTTTGGAACTCTTCCTCAAAAGGCAGTGGAAGCAGAGTCTTTGAATATTTTTAAAGCAGTGGTAGATAGAATCTTGATAAGCAAGGAGGGGGTGAAAGGTTATCGGGGGTAGGCGGGAATGTGGAGTTGAGCTTACAATCAGATCAGCCATGATCTTGTTGAATAGCAGGGCAGGCTTGAAGGGCCGAGTGGCCTACTCCTGCTCTTAATTTGTATGTTCATATGTAACTCTAGTTAAAAGAAGATACAGGGGATGAAAGATCATGTTCATAATTTGGCTGCAGTCACTGTGAGGGGAAATCCCCTGTTACATTAACAATAGGAAATTCTCTCCAGTTTGGAACTGAAATCTCACAGTGAAATTTCACTGGAACGACGGAGGTGGAGGGGCGACATGATAGAGGTTTACAAAGTTATGAGCGGCATGGACAGAGTGGATAGTCAGAAGCTTTTTCCCAGGGTGGAAGAGTCGGTTACTACGGGACATAGGTTTGAGGTGCGAGGGGCAAAGTTTAGAGGGCATGTGCGAGGCAAGTTTTTTGCACAGAGGGTGGTGAGTGCCTGGAACTTGCTACCAGGGGAGGTGGTGGAAGCAGATATGATAGCGACATTTAAGACACAACTTGACAAATACATGAATAGGAAGGGAATATAAGGATATGGGCCCCAGAAGTGCAGAAGGTGTTTAGGCAGGCATCAAGATCGGCGCAGGCTTGGAGGGCCGAATGGCCTGTTCATGTGTTGTACTGTTCTTAATTCTTTGTTCTTTGTTCTATAACTATGGGAACAAATATTCAGATACAATTCCTTGCTCAGCTGTACTAACTACAGTATTAAACCATTTGTTTAAATGCACAGTGTGATTGCAGCCCCATTAGTTGAATGTAAATCTCTCTCACTGGCATGAAATCAGGAATTCGAGTATCCAGAGGGATATGGGAATGGCCATTTCCTCACAACCAATTTTACAAAAGACTGAAGACTTTACAAGCAGGCACTTTTAGCATTAAATGAGCTGTGATTATATTTAAGCAAATATCTTCAGGAGACTACCCAGAAAGCAAAATACTTGGGAGGTCCGATTGTTCACCAGACTTCCTATTGCCGGGGTACAGCACACAGTTTATACGGGTTCGGAGCTAATGTTCTGCTCGTTCCATGGGTGATGTCCAGATCAGTCACATGCGCTGGTGCCTGAAGCTTAAACTTCTGCAACAAAGTTGTGAAAAACAGGAAGAGCTCCATCATGGTAATAGACTGCCCAGGACAAATTCTACGACCTGGGGAAAAAAATAAAAAGAGGCTTTAAGTGATGGTGTAAATGTTCAGATTTACCAAACAGAATATTCTTCTTAATGACACATTGTACCAGCAGTATGACCAGTTATTAATTATTGTGTCCACTGGATATTTTCAACGCCACCTGCCTCTCCTGTAAGTGAACTCCTTGTTCGCTATATTCTGGAAAATACCTTTTCTACCCAATATCTAATTACACAATAGTGTGTCCCAGAGTTGGAACAGTAAGATTCCTCATTGTGTTTATCGGGTTTGTCGATTGTGCATGTGGTCACCACGTGCATCACTCCTATTCTTTGGAGGGCAGAATCAAAAGCACTTTGATGAGATGAATCTTCTTATAAAGCAAAACAAAACTGGTCTATTTGTTATGTAATATACAAATCAACAGGATACAGTTTCACTGCAAGATTCAATCAGTGTCCTCTGGTGCAATTTGCTCTTTGATCTGGGTCTAACTCAACCATACGGCCCCTCAGATCAGGTAACTGTTGAGGATTGACTCTCCTCCAATGCCCAGTCACCAGGAGAAACAGAGTCACAGATCTAACCCACGGCCATTACGAGTGACACTACTGAAGAGTTGGCCCGTTGAATCAATGAAATCTATAAACATTAAGAACCCACAATAACACGTTTCCAGGGCCAATTAGTACCTGCACCGAAAGGCAGGAAAGCATCTCTCTGAACAAATCTCCCCTCAGAGTTCAGAAAGTGGGATGGATTGAACTCATCCGGCTTCTCCCATTGAGTTTTGTCCCGCTGCACCGACCAGAGCAAAATCAGGACCGGAGTTCTCTGGAACAGAATAACAAACACGGTCAGCAACAGTTGACATGTGGTTCAATTTACTCTTGAAATATTAATGTTACAGAACCAAGTCACTGTGGTGGATCAGAAACATTTTCAAACCACTTATTTCACTAAGTTTAACTTTGTCCCTGTGTTTTCTGCTGACGAACTTTGCTGATTATAGCCCGTGTGTGGGACTTCAACTTCATTCATGTTCACAAACACCAGTGTCATTCAGAACCACAGAACTCTTACACAGAAGGAGGCCATTTGGCCCATCTTGTCTGTAGCAGCTCTCTGAATGAGCAATTCACATAATGCCATTCCCCTGCCTTCTCCCTGTAAACCTTGCACATTCTTCCTTTTCAGATAACACTCTAATTCCCTTTCGAAAGCCTTGATTGAACCTACCTCCAACATACCTTCAGGCAGTGCATTCCAGAACCTCACCACTCACTCTGTGAAGACGTTTTTTCTCATGTCGCCATTGCTTCTTTTGCCAATCATTCTAAATCTGTGCCCTCTCGTTCTCCATCCTTTCATGAGTGGGAACAGTTTCTCTCTATTTACCCTGTCCAGACCCCTCATGATTTTGAATACTTCTATCAAATCACCACTCAGCCTTCTCTTCTCCAAGATAAACAGTCTTAACTTCTCCAATCTATCTTCATAAATGAACTTCTTCATCCCTGGAACCATTCTCGTGAATCTTTTCTGTACTCTCTCCAAGGCTTTCACATCTTTATTAAAGTGTGGAGTCCAGAACTGGACACAATACTACAGCTCAGGCCGAACTAGTGTCTTATACAAGTTCAACATAACATCCTTGCTCTTGTACTCTATGCCCCCATTAATAAAGCCCAGGATACTGTATGTTTTTTAACTGCTCTCTCAAACTGTCTCTGCATCTATCATCGTATCTGTTTCTTGCCCCTACTGTCACTCTCTACCTCTCTCTCTGACTGTTTCTGACTGTATATCTCTGTCTGCCTGCCTTTGTCTCCCTGTCTCATAGTGAATCTATACCTCTCCTGTTCTCTCTTTATCTCAGTCTCTCTCTCTGTATCTCTTTCTCTCTCCATTTATATTCCTGCCTCTGTGAAGTAGATAGGCTGGGGAAGATGAAGAGTTGTAAGGAATCTGTGGAGCAGATTTGCTGCAACAATTCAAAACATGTAGTGACAAACACACATACAAAGATAGACTTACATAGACACAGACAAATACACAAAAAACACATATCTACAGTTACACAAACACAAAGATATACTTACATACAGACATTCAAATACACAGACAAACACACATACAGTTAGACACACACAGACACAGATACACTTACATACAGACATACAAATACACAGACAAACACATATGTACAGGTACAGACACAGACTTAAAGCTACGCATGCATACAGACATACAAATACAACTGAAAAACACATATATACAGAGACACACACAAATACATTTACATACAGACATGCAAATGCACAAACACCTACCTCCAGTTACACACACATAGATACACTGACATAAAGACACACAAACACGCAGAAAATCACATATATATAGACACACACAAAGATACAGTCACACACAGACATAAAAATACACAAGCAAACACATAAATACAGTTACACACAGAGACAAAAATAAACATACAGACATACAAATACACAGACAAACACATGCATACAGTCACACTCACACAAAAAGATACACTTACATACTGACATACAAATACACAGGCAAAAACATATATACAGTTACACAAACATACACTTACATACAGGCATACAAATATGCATAAAACACATATATAGCTACACATAAACACACAAAGATACACGTAGAGACAGACATACATATACACAGATAAACACATATATACAGTTACACACACAAAGATACACATATACACAGACATACAAATACACAGACAAACACATATATAAAGTTACACACACACAAAGATACACTTATACACAGACATACAAATACACAGGCAAATACATATATACAGTTACACACACGTATAAAGATACGTTTACATACAGACATACAAACACACAGAAAAACACATAGGTACAGTAACACACACAGATACACTTACATACAGACATACAAACACACAAAGACATATATACAGTTACACATACACACAAAGATACTCTTACATACAGACATAAAATATACAGACAAACACATATATACAGGTATAGACACAGACTTCAAGCTGCACATGCACGCAGACATACAAATACAACTGACATATACAGAGACACACACAAATACATTTACATACAGACATACAAATGCACAGACAAACCAATACATACAGTTACACACACATAGATACACTTACATAAAGACATAAAAGCACACAGAAAAATACATATATATAGACACACACAAAGATACACTTACATACAGACATAAAAATTCACAAACAAACACATATACAGTTACACACACAGAAACAAAAATAAACATACAGACAGACAGAAAAATAAACAGACAAACACATCCATACATACACACAGAGATGCACTTACATCTTTGGCCTCCTTGTCTCGAGAGACAATGTGTAAGCGCCTGGAGGTGGTCAGTGGTTTGTGAAGCAGCACCTGGAGTGGCTATAAAGGCCAATTCTAGAGTGACAGACTCTTCCACAGGCGCTGCAGATAAAATTGGTTGTCAGGGTTGTTACACAGTTGGCTCTCTCCTTGCGCCTCTGTCTTTTTTCCTGCCAACTGCTAAGTCTCTTCGACTCGCCACACTTTAGCCCCGCCTTTATGGCTGCCCACCAGCTCTGGTGATCGCTGGCAACTGACTCCCATGACTTCTGATCAATGTCACAGGACTTCATGTCGCGTTTGGAGACGTCTTTAAAGCGGAGACATGGACGGCCGGTGGGTCTGATACCAGTGACGTGCTCGCTCTACAATGTGTCCTTGGGGATCCATGTGGCTCACGTGGCCAAGCCATCTCAAGCGCCGCTGACTCAGTAGTGTGTATAAGCTGGGGATCTTGGCCACCTCGAGGACTTCTGTTTTGGAGATACGGTCCTGCCACCTGAGGCTGAGGATTCTCCGGAGGCAGCGAAGATGGAATGAATTGAGACGTCGCTCTTGGCTGACGTACGTTGTCCAGGCCCCACTGCCGTAGATCAAGGTACTGAGGACACAGGCTTGATACACTCGGACTTTTGTGTTCTGTGTCAGTGCGCCATTTTCCCACACTCTCTTGGCCAGTCTGGACATAGCAGAGGAAGTCTTTCCCATGCGCTTGTTTAATTCTGTATCGAGAGACAGGTTACTGGTGATAGTTGAGCCTAGGTAGGTGAACTCTTGAACCATTTCCGGAGTGTGGTCGCCGATATTGATGGATTGGGCATTTCTGACCTCCTGTCCCATGATGTTCGTTTTCTCGAGGCTGATGGTTAAGCCAAATTCATTGCAGGCAGCCGCAAACCTGTCGACGAGTCTCTGCAGGCACTCTTCAGTGTGAGATGTTAAAGCAGCATCGTCAGCAAAGAGGAGTTCCCTGATGAGGACCTTCCTACTTTGGTCTTCGCTCTCAGACGGGCAAGGTTGAACAACCTGCCCCCTGATCTTGTGTGGAGGAAAATTCCTTATTCTGAAGACTTGAATGCATGTGAGAGCAGCAGGGAGAAGAAGATCCCAAAGAGTGTAGGTTCGAGAACACAGCCCTGTTTCACGCCACTCAGGATAGGAAAGGAGTCTGATGAGGAGCCACCATGCTGAATTGTGCCTTTCATATTGTCATGGAATGAGGTGATGATACTTAGTAGCTTTGGTGGACATCCAATCTATTCTAGTAGTCTGAAGAAACCACTTCTGCTGACGAGGTCAAAGGCTTTGGTGAGATCAATGAAAGCAATGTAGAGGGGCATCTGTTGTTCACGGCATTTCTCCTGTAGCTGACGAAGGGAGAACAGCATGTCAATGGTCGATCTCTCTGCTCGAAAGCCACACTGTGCCTCAGGGTAGACACGCTCAGCCAGCTTCTGGAGCCTGTTTAAAGCGACTCGAGCAAAGGCTTTCCCCACTATGCTGAGCAGGGAGATTCCACGGTAGTTGTTGCAGTCACCGCGGTCACCCTTGTTCTTATATAGGGTGATGATATTGGCATCACGCATGTCCTGTGGTACTACTCCCTCATTCCAGCACAGGCAAAGCAGTTCATGGAGTGCTGAGAGTATAGCAGGCTTGGCACTCTTGATGATTTCAGGGATAATGCCGTCCTTCCCAGGGGCTTTTCCGCTGGCCAGAGAATCAATGGCATCACTGAGTTCCGATTTTGTTGGCTGCTCGTCCAGCTCATCCATGACTGGTAGAGACTGGGCTGCATTGAGGGCGGTCTCAGCGACAACATTTTCCCTGGAGTAGAGTTCTAGGTAGTGCTGCACCCAGCGGTCCATTTGCCTGTGTTGGTCAGTGATTATGTCCCCTCATTTAGTCTTGAAGGGGGCGATCTTCTTGATGGTTGGCCCAAAAGCTCTCTTGATGCCATCATACATTCCTCTGATGTTTCCGGTGTCGGAGGCCAGCTGAATATGACTGCATAGGTGTTGCCAGTAGTCATTTGCGCAGCGCCTGGCTGTTCTTTGTGCAGCGCATCTAGCAGCTTTAAGTGCTACGGATGTTAACTTGCTGGGGGCTTTCTCGTAGTTCAGCAGTGCAATGCACTTAGCGGCTATGACAGGTTCCAGTTCTTCAAAGTAAGATTGAAACCAGACTGCATTCTGCAGACATAAATACAGGCATACAAATACTTAGACAAGCACATATATACAGGAACACACACAATTAAAGCTACACTTACATACAGATATAAAAATACACGGACAAACACATACATACAGTTAAACACACACACAAAGATACACTTACATACAGACATACAAATACACAGACAAACACATTTATACAGTTACGCTCACACAAATTCATTTACATACAGACATACAAATACACAGAAAAACACATAGATATAGTTACACAGACACACACAATGATACACTTACATACAGATATACAAATGCACAGACAAGCACGTACATTGGGTTACACACAGACATAAAGATACACTTACATACAGAATTACTAATCGACAGACAAATGCATATATACAGTTGCACACACACACATAAAGATGCACTTACATACTGACAAACAAATACACAGACAAGCACATACATACAGTTAAACACACACACACAACGATACACTTGCATACAGACATACAAATACCCAGACAAACACATACATACCGTTACAAACACACACACAATGATACACTTACATATAGACATAAAAATACACAGAAAAAACACTTACATACAGTTACACACACAAATAAAATACACGTACATACATTCACACAAATACACAGGTAAACACAAATATACAGTTACACACACACAGTACACTTACATACAGACATACAAACAGACCCCCACATACACAAACATAAGAACCTAAGAAACAAGAAGCAGAGTCGGCCATTCGGCCCCGAACCTCACTTTGCCATTTAAAATGATCATAGCTGTCCCAGTCATTAATATAGGTCATAAATAGTTGAGGCTCCATCACTGATTCCTGTGGGACTCCACTAGTTAAAGTTTGCCAACCTGAAAATGACCCATTTATCCCTCCCAGACCTGTGACAGGGTTCCTCTTTTCTTCATTTTCCACCCCACCAGCCTCCACATCCAAAGGATCATCCTCCACCATTTCCGCCACCTCCAGCGTGATGCCACCATCAAATGCATCTGCCCCTCCCCTCCCCTGGGAGCATTCCAAAGGACACTCTGATCCACTCCTCCATTACACCCAACACCTCGTCCCCTGCCCATGGTTCCTTGCCATGCAATCACAGGAGCTGTAGTACCTGCCCTTTTACCTCCTCTCTCCTCACCATCCAAGACCACAAACACTCCTTTCAGGTGAAGCAGCGGTTTACTTGTACTTCTTTCAATTTAGAACACTGCTTCACGGTCCTGTGTTTCTTTTACTCTCCTTGGAAATATTGAGAGTGTAAAGAGTGATTTAAGAATGTAAAGTGAACAGTGCACTTTTAAGAACTCTCCAGAGACAGTGAGGCAAGGTGCATTCTAATTTTCAAGCAACAGCCACAGAGAGAGAGAGAGAACACGGGATTCAATGTTGCAGTTTTGACTTTGAAAACTAGCTGGCAAAAACTGGTTTGAGCAGTCAGTTAAGAGCTCTCTGAGAGACAATTTAAACTGAAGGGCAAAGAGCTGTGCAATTTCTCTCTCAAGAAAATTTTACAAAGCAACAAGATGAATTAATTCCCTAAGTAAAACAAGAAACTCTTTTCTTTCTTAACAAAGTATCAGTATTGCTGTGTTTATCACTGAAGGGACAGTTAATGGTACAACTGCTGAACTGAACTGCTGAATTCTTATCTTTGGAAGGACCTTCTGTTTCATCAGACCTTGGAAGACTGCAAGTGAACTTTGACTGTGTTGTATTGGAAAACTCCATTCATCAGGAACGTAACTTGCAAAGTCCTTATTTTTATATGTTTTTGGGCAGCAAATTAAAACCAAACTACTGTTAGTTCAAGCATATGTATATGAATGCGAGAGCTAGATTTTTAAATAAAAAGTTATAAAGTTTTTATGTATTGGTTTACCTTAGTCATGTTTAAGATCTTAGTTTTTTAAAATAAATAGTTAATTTTTTGATATCTAAAGATACCTGGGTTGGTTTGCTTAATTCGGGGGTCACGAGCTTGTTTAATTCAGCTCCTTTTTTCTCCGATTTGATGCGACCTGTGGAGTGACGGGACTGAATTGACAGTGCGTTGCTCCCACCATGATCAGAATCATACATTTTGATTGGGGGCTTTGTCCTACGCAGTCGAGGCAACCACATTCGCTGCTCACAATGCAGTCTCCTCTACGTTGGGAGACCAAAATGTAGATTGTGTGACGGCTTTGTGGAACACCTCCGCTCATTCAGAAAGCATGACCCTGAGCTTCCGGTTGCTTGCCATTTCAACACATCCACTGCTCTCATGCCCACATTTCTGTCCTTGGCCTACTGCTGTGTTCCAGTGAACATCAACGCAAGCTCAAGTAACAGCACCTGATCTTTCTGATGAGGTACTCTACATTCTGCCAGACTGAACATTGAGTTCAATAATTTCAGAGCACGACTGACCCTTTTTTATTATTATTTCATTTTGTTTTATCATTTTTTTAACCATGTGTGTCCTAAAATGCATTTTTCATGTTTGTGCTTTTGGCTAGGGCTGTTCATTGTTCTGTCATTAACACTCTTTCTCCACTAATGCTTTGTCTTTCACCGCACCATTAGGACACTCTCTTTGTCTTTGTCAGTTAATCACTCTGGCCCTCTGTCCTATCACACACCCTCTCTTTTGTTTTCTTAACCCCCACCCCTGCTTTACCTGCTTAAAACCTATTACATGTCTAACCTTTGCCAGTTCTGTTGAAAGGTCACAGACCTGAAACGTTAACTCTGCTTCTCTCTCCACAGATGCTGCCAGGCCTGCTGAGTATATTCAGCACTTTCTGTTTTTATTTCAGATTTCCAGCATCTGCAGTACTTTGCTTTTATTTTAGAGGAAACATACTATCCTGGATTCACATCTGTGGCCACAGAAAAGCCTGCCTGTTCCCCTCATTATTGAATCCCCCATCACTATTGCTTTCCCAGTCTTCCTGTTCCTCCACCCCACAACACCCCCCCCCCCCCCACCCCCCACCCAGTACAGCTTCGCCAGCCATGGTGCCATGGGCTAAGATCACAGCAGGGCAGCAGATGCATGGGAACACCACTACCTGCACTCCTGCACTTCCTGCCTGGTCCTTCGTGATTGCCCGATCGTCACCCATTCCCACTCTGCCTGCATACCCTGCAATCCACATCAGGAATCCTGCTATCCACGAAACCCTCAGACTTGTGGATGCTCCGCAGTGACTCCAGCTGCTGCTCAAGCACTGAAACCTGGAGCTCAAACTGCTGTAGCTGGCGACACTTCCTGCTCATGGGAGGACTGAATTTGGCAATGGGGCTCCCAGCTCCAGGCCGCAAAAGAGGCCTTTCAGAGCCCCCACCCCCAGCACGATTCAATGACAGTCAGGCATATAGAAGTCCCAGATTTTAGTACAATAAAACATTTTGTGACACTCCTTAATCCACACTTGGTCAAATACTGCCTTGATGTCAAGGCCAGTCATTGTTACCTCACCCCTGGAAGTCAGCTCTTTCATCCATGTTTGAACCAAGGCTGTAATGAAGTCTGGAGCTGAATGGTCTTGTCAGAACCCAAACCCAGCATTGGTGAGCAGGTTATTGCTAAGTAAGTGCCGCTTGATAGCACTGTCGATGTGACCTTCCATTAGTTTGCTGATGATTGAGAGTTGTCCCTGGTCAGCCTCCAGCACCTAAATAATGTCAGATATACATCCAATATCATATTGTACTTGGTGTTGTCGAGGCGTACCCGGAGAAAGCCATCTATAATAGGCTTTAGTCTCCTTGAAAGCACAAAAAGGTGGGTCTAATTTCAGGACCGAAACCAGAAATTGTTTTACACTGAACACATTAAACCTGTCATGTTCAGGATTACCAGGTCCAGATGTTTGCTTAAGTTGTGGCAACAGGAAGTAGTGCATGACAAGGAAGTGCTTAGTATATTATAGAGTCATGGAGAGATACAGCACTGAAACAGGTCCTTCGGCCCACCGTGTCTGTGCCGACCATCAACCACCCATTTATACTAATCCTACATTAATCCCATATTCCCTGCCTACACTAGGGGCAATTTTACAATGGCCAATTTACCTATCAACCTGCAAGTCTTTGGCAGTGGGAGGAAACCGGAGCACCCGGTTTATAGACAAATGTTGTCAAAAATTGTCACCAATTTTACCCTCCTTACTAAAGGTTTATCAAAACTGGTTGGAAAGAAAATGAAACAGCAAACCTCCTTAATTGCTGAGAGTTACAAACCTCTAACAAACATCCATTCCACACTCTCACGCTCACCACCTGCAGTTTTACCTTGGGAATGAAATATCCTCCGAGGTATGTGTCGCCAATATTTGAGCGATGAATTATTGGAGTGACATTGGCAAACCTCACGGCCTCGTGTATCACAGCATTGGTGTAGGGCAGCTTCTTTCGATCTTCCATTCTCGGAGCGCGTTCGGTTCCAATCTCCTGATCGATTTCTTCCTGAACTCTCTCTAAAAGGCAAAGCAGGAACAATTGTTGTCACATCACAACCTAAACAACAGCAAATAAAAGTGTTTTTTTTTGTTTTATGGGATGTGGGCATTGATGGCAAGGCCAGCATTTATTGCCCATCCCTAATTGCTCTTGAGAAAGTGGTGGTGAGCTGCCTTCTTGAACCACTGCAGTCCATCTGGTGCGCATACAGCAACAGTGCTGTTGGAAAGAAGTTCCAGGATTTTGACCCAGCGACAGTGAAGGAATGGCGATATAGTTCCAAGTCAAATGGTGTGTGACTTGGAGGGGAACTTGCAGGTGGTGGTGTTCCCGTGCATCTGCTACCCCTGTCCTTCTAGGTGGCAGAGGTTGAGGGTTTAGAAGGTGCTGTTGAAGGAGCCTTGGTGGGTTTCTGCAGTGTTATATTTTACATACCTTGTAGCCAAGATTATGACCTAACCTGTTATTATTCAGTGATAGTATCATGGCTGCTTGGCTGAGGTGTGTGACTCTGAGTGAAAGAAGGATAGAATGAGTGGGCAGAACAGGATGATGTGTATAACTGTAATGTGTATGTGTGTGTGTATGTATGTTTGTGAGTGTGAGTGTGCGTGTACGTGTGCTTGAGAGTGTGTAACTGTATGTGTGTGAGTGTGTGTATGTGTGAGTGTGTGTGTGGGAATGATGTGTATGTGTGTGTGTGCATATGTGTATGTGTGTGTGATGTGTATGTGTGTGCATGTGTGTGTGTGTATGTATATGTGTGAGTGTGTATGTGCAGGTGTGTGTAAGTGTGTGTGCACATGTGTGTGTCTGTGTGTGGGTATGAGTGTGTATGTGAGTGGGTGTATATGTGTGTGTGTGAGTGTGTTTGTGGAAGTGTGCATGTACATGTGTGTGATTGTGTGTGTATGTGTTTGTAAGTGTGCGTGTGTGTGCGTTTGTGTGAAAGTGTGCGTGTATGTGTGTATGTGTGTAAGTGTGTGTGAGTGTGTGTGTGTAAGTGTGTGACAGAGTGTGTGTGTGTGAGTGTGTGCATGTGTGTGAGAGTGTATGTGCGTATGTGTATGTATGAGTGTGTGTGTGTGTGAATGTGTATGTGTGTTTGCCTGTGTGTGTACGTGTGCCTGAGTGTGTGTGTGAGTGTGTGAGTGTGTATGTATGTGCACGTGTATGTGTGTGTGTGTGCATGAGTGTATGTGTGTGTATTTGTGTGTGAGTGTGCATGTGAGAGTGTGTGTGTGTGTGGTTGTGTGTGGTTGTGTGTGTGAGTGTGTATGTGTGTCAGTGTATGTGTACATGTTTGTGTTAGTGTGTACGTGTGTGTGTGTGTACGTGTGTGTGTGAGTGTGTACGTGTGTGTGTGTGTGAGTGTGTTTGTTGGAGCAGGTGGATGAGTGCTGTCTAAGGAGCCTTGGTGTATTGCTGCAGTGCATCTTGTAGATGGTACACACTGCTGCCACTGTGTGTCGGTGGTGGAGAGAGTGAATGTTCGTAGATGGGGTGCCAATCAAGCAGGCTTCTTTGTCCTGGGTGGTGTCGAGCTTCTTGAGTGTTGTTGGAGCTGCACCCATCCAGGCAAGTGGAGTGTATTCCATCACACTCCTGACCTGTGCCTTGCAGATGGTGGACAGGCTTTGGGGAGGTGTGGTAGTCACTAGAGAATTCCCAGCCTCTGACTTGTTCTTGTATTTATATGGCCACTCAAGGATGTTGATAGTGGGGGATTCAGCGATGGTAATGCCACTGATCATCAAGGGGAGATGGTTAGATTCTCTCTTGTTGGACATGGTCATTGCCTGGCACTTGTGTGGCGCAAATGTTACTTGCCCCTTATCAGCCCAAGCCTGGATATTGTCCAGGTCTTGCTGCATTTCTATACGGACTGCTTCAGGATCTGAGGAGTCACGAATGGTGCTGAACGTTGTGCAATCATCAGCGAACATCCCCACTTCTGACCTTATGATTGAAGGAAGGTCATTGATGAAGCAGCTGAAGATGGTTGGACCCAGGACACTACTCTGAGGAACTCCTGCAGTGATGTCCTGAAGCTCAGATGATTGACCTCCAACAACCACCAATATCCAGGGCAGGAGGTTTGCTCGAGCTCTTCGGGAGGGTTTAAACTAGTTTGGCAGGGGGATGGGAACCGGAGCTACGGATCAGTGGATGGGGTAGCTGTTGAACAGGCAGATACCGAGTGCAGAGAGTCTGTGAGGAAGGTTAGACAGTTGACAGGGCAAAGTTGCAGCCAGTATGATGGGTTGAAGTGTGTCTATTTTAACGCAAGAAGTGTCAGGAATAAGGGTGATGAACTTAGAACATGGATCAGTACTTGGAGCTACGATGTTGTGGCCATTACGGAGACGTGGATATCACAGGGGCAGGAATGGATGTTGGATGTTCCGGGGTTTAGATGTTTCAAAAGGAATAGGGAGGGAGGTAAAAGAGGTGGGGGAGTGGCATTGTTAATCAGGGATAGTATCACAGCTGCAGAAAGGGAGGTCGTCGAGGAGGGTTTGTCTACTGAGTCATTATGGGTGGAAGTCAGAAAGAGGAAAGGAGCAGTCACTTTGTTGGGAGTTTTCTATAGACCCCCCAATAGCAACAGAGACACGGAGGAACAGATTGGGAGGCAGATTTTGGAAAGGTGCAGAAGTAACAGGGTTGTTGTCATGGGTGACTTCAGCTTCCCTAATATTGTTTGGAACCTCCTGAGTGCAAATAGTTTGGATGGATCAGTTTTTGTCAGGTGTGTCCAGGAAGGTTTCCTGACTCAATATGTAGATAGGCCGACTGGAGGAGAGGCTATGTTGGACTTGGTGCTTGGCAACGAACCAGGCCAGGTGGCAGATCTCTCGGTGGGAGAGCATTTCGGTGATAGTGATCACAACTCCCTGACCTTTACTATAGTCATGGATAGGGATAGGAGCAGACGGGATGGGAAAATATTTAATTGGGAGAGGGGGAATTACAATGCTATTAGGCAGGAACTGGGGAGCATAAATTGGGAACAGATGTTCTCAGGGAAATGCACGACAGAAATGTGGAGGTTGTTTAGGGAGCACTTGCTGCGACTGCTGGATAGGTTTGTCCCGATGAGGCAAGGAAGGGATGGGAGGGTGAAGGAACCTTGGATGACAAGAGATGTGGAACAGCTAGTCAAGAGGAAGAAGGAAGCTTACTTAAGGTTGAGGAAGCAAGGATCTGACAGGGCTCTAGAGGGTTACAAGGTAGCCAGGAAGGAACTGAAGAATGGACTTAGGAGAGCGAGAAGGGGACATGAAAAAGTCTTGGCGGGTAGGATTAAGGAAAATCCCAAGGTGTTCTATAGTTATGTGAGGATCAAGAGGATGGCCAGAGTGAGGGTAGGGCCGATCAGGGATAGTGGAGGGAACTTGTGCCTGGAGTCGGAGTAGGTAGGGGAGGTCCTAAATGAATACTTTGCTTCAGTATTCACGAGTGAGAAGGACCTGGTCGTTTGTGAGGACAGCGTAGAACAGGCTGATATGCTCGAACAGGTTCAGGTTGAGGTTAAGAGGGAAGATGTGCTGGATATTTTGAATGATATGAGGATAGATAAGTCCCCGGGGCCAGACGGGATATACCCAAGGATATTACGGGAAGCGAGGGAAGAGATTGCTGCGCCTTTGGCGATGATCTTTGCGTCTTCACTGTCCACTGGAGTAGTACCGGATGATTGGAGGGTGGCAAATGTTGTTCCCTTGTTCAAGAAAGGGAATAGGGATAACCCTGGGAATTATAGACCAGTCAGTCTTATGTCGGTAGTGGGCAAATTATTGGAGAGGATTCTGAGAGACAGGATTTATGATTATTTGGAAAAGCATAGTTTGATTAGAGATAGTCAGCATGGCTTTGTAAGGGGCAGGTCATGCCTCACAAGCCTTATTGAATTCTTTGAAGATGTGACAAGACACACTGATGAAGGAAGAGCAGTGGATGTGGTGTATATGGATTTTAGCAAGGCGTTTGATAAGGTTCACCATGGTAGGCTCATTCAGAAAGTAAGGAGGCATGGGATACAGGGAAAGTTGGCTGTCTGGATACAAAATTGGCTGGCCCATAGAAGACAGAGGGTGGTAGTAGATGGAAAGTATTCAGCATAGAGCTCGGTGACCAGTGGTGTTCCGCAGGGATCTGTTCTGGGACCTCTGCTCTTTGTGATTTTTATAAATGACTTGGATGAGGAAGTGGAAGGCTGGGTTAGCAAGTTTGCCGATGACACGAAGGTTGCTGGAGTTGTGGATAGTGTGGAAGGCTGTTGTAGGTTGCAACGGGACATTGACAGGATGCAGAGCTGGGCTGAGAAGTGGCAGATGGAGTTCAACCTGGAAAAGTGTGAAGTGATTCATTTTGGAAGGTCGAATTTGAATGCAGAATACAGGCTTAAAGACAGGATTTTTGGCAGTGTGGAGGAACAGAGGGATCTTGGGGTCCATGTCCATAGATCGCTCAAAGTTGCCACCCAAGTTGATAGGGTTGTTAAGAAGGCGTATGGTGTGTTGGCTTTCATTAACAGGGGGATTGAGTTTAAGAGCCGAGAGGTTATGCTGCAGCTCTACAAGGCCCTGGTTCGACCACACTTGGAATATTATGTTCAGTTCTGGTCGCCTCATTATAGTAAGGATGTGGAAGCTTTCGAGAGGGTGCAGAGGAGATTTACCAGGATGCTGCCTGGACTGGAGGGCATGTTTTACGAAGAAAGGTTGAGGGAGCTAGGGCTTTTCTCATTGGAGTGAAGAAGGATGAGAGGTGACTTGATAGAGGGGTACAAGATGATGAGAGGCATGGATAGAGTGGATAGCCAGAGACTTTTTCCCAGGGTGGAAAGGGCTATCACCAGGGGGCATAATTTTAAGGTGATTGGAGGAAGGTTTCGGGGAGATGTCAGAGGTAGGTTCTTTACACAGAGAGTGGTGGGTGCGTGGAATGCACAGCCAGCGTTGGGAGTAGAAGCAGATACATTAGGGACATTTAAGCGACTCTTGGATAGGTACATGGATAATGGTAGTATGAAGGGTATGTAGGTAGTTTGATCTTCGAGTAAGTTAAAGGTTCGGCACAACATTGTGGGCCGAAGGGCCTGTACTGTGCTGTACTGTTCTATGTTCTATGTTCTAACCACAGCCATCTTCCTTTGCGCTAGGTATGACTCCAACCAGTGGAGAGTTTTCCACTGATTCCCATTAACTTCGGTTTTGCTTGGACTCCTTGATGCCATACTTGGTGAAATGCTGCCTTGACGTCAAGGGCATTCACCCTCTTCTCACCTCTTGAGTTCAGCTCTTTTGTCTATTGTTGAACCATGGCTGTAATGAGGTCAGGAGCTGAGTGGCCCGGGCGGAATCCAAACTGAGTGTCACTGAGCGGGTTATTGATAAGCAAGTACCACTTGATAACACTGTCAATGACACCTTCCATCACTTTACTGATGATCGAGAGTAAATTGATGGGGCAGTAATTGGCCGGGTTGGACTTCTCCTGCTTTTTGTGTACAGGACAGACCTGGGCAATTTTCCACATTGCAGGGTAGATGCCAGTGTTGTAGCTGTACTGGAACAGCTTGACTAGGGGTGCGGCAAGTTCTGGAGCACAAGTCTTCAGTACTATTGCTGGAATATTGTCAGGGTCCATAGCCTTTGCAGTATCCAGTGCCTTCAGTCGTTTCTTGATATCACGCGGAGTGAATCGAATTGGCTGAAGTCTGGCATCTGTGATGCTGGGCACCTCAGGAGGAGGCCAAGATGGATCATCAACTCGGCACTTCTGGCTGAAGATTGTTGTAAATGCTTCAGCCTTATCTTTCGTACTGATGTGCTAGGCTCCCCCATCATTGAGGATGGGGATATTTGTGGAGCCACCTCCTCCAGTTAGTTGTTTAATTGTCCACCACCATTCACAGCTGGATGTGGCAGGACTGCAGAGCTTAGATCTGATCCGTTGGTTATGGGATCGCTTAGCTCTGTCTATCACATGCTGCTTACACTGTTTGGCACGCAGATGGTCCTGTGTTGTAGCTTCACCAGGTTGACACCTCATTTTGAGGTATGCCTGGTGCTGCTCCTGGCATGCCCTCCTGCACTCTTCATTGAACCAGGGTTGATCCCCTGACTTGATGGTAATGGTAGAGTGGGGAATGCTGGGTCATGAGGTTACAGATTGTGGTTGAGTACAATTCTGCTGCTGCTGATGCGCCTCATGGATGCCCAGTTTTGCCAGGTTTTGAGCTCCCAGATCTGTTCTGAAGCTGTCCCATAAAACTCAGTAGTAGTGCCACACAACACAATGTGAAGACGGGACTTCATTTTCACAGGGACTGTGTTGTGGTCACACTTACCAATACTGTCATGGACAGCTGCATCAGATAGATTGGTGAGGATGAGGTGACAAGCTCTTTACCCCAGAGCCTGGTTCCTTCTCACTGGAGCACAGGACCAAGAGGGGGCCATTCAGCCCCTCTAGCATGTTCGACCTGTCAATTAGATTTGGCTATCTTTTTATTCATTTTTTTATTTAGAGATACAGCACTGAGACAGGCCCTTCGGCCCACCCAGTCTGTGCCGACCAACAACCACCCATTTATACTAATCCTACTCTAATCCCATATTCCCTACCACATCCCCACCATTCTCCTACCACCTACCTACACTAGGGGCAATTTACAATGGCCAATTTACCAATCAACCTGCAAGCCTTTGGCTGCGGGAGGAAACTGGAGCACCCAGCGGAAACCCACGTAGTCACAGGGAGAACTTGCAAACTCCGCACAGGCAATACCCCGAACCAAACCCGGGTTGCTGGAGCTGTGAGGCTGCAGTGCTAACCACTGCGCCACTGTGCCACCCTGACATCAACTTCATTTACCTGTCCTTGCTCCCTAGCCCTTGATACCTTCATCCAACAGAACCCTATTGATCACAGTCTTGAACATTTCAGTTGACTCGCAGCATCTTCGTATCCTGTGCATTTTCCGAGAGCCTGATGGGTAAGGTGGGGGTAAAGTTCAACTTCAGTCAGACATGAAAAATGACATTACCGAGAGATGGGGGGAAAGAGGGTGAAGAAACCAGGAGAGGAGAGGAATTGAGAGAGGAGCACAATCGAGAGGAGGGCGATCAGGAGAGGTGGAAATCATGGGAGGGGTAATTAAGAGTGGGGTAAATTGGGAGAGGAGGATTATCAGGAGAGGGTGTGATCAGAGGAGGGGACAATATGGAGAGCAGTGATTCAGGGAATGGGGGAAGCCTGCAAAGGTGGGGGGGGGGGGGGGGGGGATGGTGACTGGGAAATGGAGGTGACTGGGGAAGGATAATGGGAGCAAATAGGAGAGAAGGTGATCAGGAGGGGGCAATCGGGAGTGGTGGTCAGGACAGAAGTGATCATGGGATGGTCTGACTGGAGAGGATGGTGATCTAGAGTGGGGAGTATTTGGGAGAGGTGCCAAACAGGAAACCATAAGAGGTGGATGATTGGGGAGGAGGTGACCAGGCGAGGGAAGGGACAGTCGGGATGGGGATTGTGATTGTGAGAGGGGATGTATTCCACCCCCTCATCCTGCCTGTTTGACCCAGCCCTTTCTCCCACCACAAGAAGTGAAATTGCCCCTCAGCTTTTAGTCAAATCTATAAGTTTCCTCCTCAATACTGAAGTAATTGCTCCAATAAATAAATGAGTGAAACGTCTTGCCTACTTACTCTGAATCTCTGGGTATTTCACCATGAGAAGCAGACTCCACTGAAGGGTGGCACCAACGGTTTCTGTTCCAGCTCCAATCATTTCTAATATCAGCCGAGACAAATTTTTGTCATGGAAATAAGATCCTGGATTTCCCGCTTCCTGCAGAGAAGAATTGAAAGGTGAATAACAGGATTTAAACAAAATTGCTCTTTAAACAGCTGACATCAGTAAATGTGACCCTGACTATATTCGATTGTAAGAAAAACCCAACAGGTTCAATCACATCATTTGGAGAAGGAAATCTGCTGTTCCTACCCAGTCTGGACTACATGTGACTCCAGTCCCAGACCAACATGGTTGATGCATAATTTCTCTCTGAAGTGGCCCAGCAAGTCAGTCAGTGTTATTAAACTTGCTATTAATGGTTATAGAAGGCACCTTCTTAGGAAGACTTAGGAATGGGCAATGAATTTCAGCCTTGCCAGTGACAGCCCAAGAATCAATGTTTAAAGAAACAATTACAGAAGGAGAGGTCATGTGAGTTCCCATCAAAGTTTATCTTGAGATAACATGGCTGTATTAATAGATATTTGTGGAATAGTATGCAGTGTTTATCAGATTGAGAAACACGTGGCTTTGATGGCACCATCTGGCAACAGAAAAATGTCAATTTTAACTCAGTAGGGTGGGACATCCCAGGGCTCGGGAGATCGAAACTTCCCTTGTGGGGCCCAGCGGTTTTCTCCTCCTCCCCCAGGCCACTAAGGGGAAGTCAAAAGACATATTCTGGGTCTTTTCTGGCGCTGACTCCTCTTCCCCCTGGGTGAATCTCACAGTAAAGTCACTTCCCTGCTCAGGTCAAGAGTGACAATAGCAGTTCTTATTGTAACTTGCGAGATTGATGTAGGACATTGATGGGTGAGTCTCACGGATGATTCAAAACATCTCCACTGAACGGACGGAGTTAAAATTGCTCCTTCAATGTTATAATAGATCAGACGTGGTGTTCTGCCCAGGACATGGGGTGAGATGTTTGTATAAGACAGGAGCATTCTACTGTCTCTAGGCAGGTACATTATTGTGTCTTATAGAGCCTGCAATAAAATCAATGCAAACATTGGAAATTGGGAAACATTGTACATTACCAGTTTTTATATAATGGGAGAAGTTTAGGAAGTGGGTAAACACTGGGGGAAAGTTAACACACTCTAATATTTGAACAATATCAAGTTTCCTTTGGGGAGGGAGCGCACATTGACCTGACAATTCCAGTTACAGACGTTCAAATCCATGTGTACTGGAAAGGGATCCCAATATATCATTCAGTACTGTTTCCAATAGAGGTCTGAAAAATGATGATACCTCTTTCTGTTTGACCAGAAATGCCTCAACGTAGTTCCTCACATCACCTTCGGTCAGCTGTTCACGAATCTTTGCAATTAAAGGCTGAATAAGAGTGTTCATTTCATTGTGCAGTTCAATGGCTTCCTTGTGCTTTCCAGGTAGATGTTTCAGAAAAGGGAATGCATTCAGTATCTGTAAAATGCAACCAAATATTTCAATTAGCCCAGCAGCCACACTGTTTCTCCATCATTCACAATTCCACGTTTCAGTTGTTGAAGTCAAGCTTGATGTTGCTTCTCAAAAGGATGAGTTTGTGCAGATTTACACACAGCAGTGAGAGATATTCCAAATGAAACTCCAGAATTATTTAAAGGTAAAAAGTAATCAATTCTTACTGACAAAAGTGCCTGAAAATTCAATCCTGAATTTTGTACGCCCTCTCCTTGATCCATGGTAACTGGTGTCTTTTACTCTACTGTGTTAGTTCTACTGCAAGAGGACACTAGAGGGTATTAACATTTAATGGAATCCCCACCATTAACATCCTGGGAGTCACCACTGAACATAAAATTAACTGGACCAGTGACATAAATACTGTGGATGCAAGAGCAGGTCAGAGGCTGAGAATTCTGCAGCGCTTAACTCACCTCCTGACTCCACAATGCCTGTTCACCATGTACAAGGCACAAACCAGGAGTGTGATGGAATACTCTCCACTTGCCTGGATGGGTTCAGCTCCAACAAAACTCAAGAATCTCGATACCATCCAGGACAAAGCAGCCCGCTTGATTGGAAGCCCATCCACAAACATTCACTCCCTCCAACACCGACGCACAGTGGCAACAGTGTGTACCATCTGCAGCACATCCCAAACTCGCGAACTCTACCACCTAGAAGGACAAGGGCAGCAGATGCATGGAACACCACCACCTGCAAGTTCCCCTCCAAGTCACACACCATCCTGACTTGGAACTATATCACTGTTCCTTCACTGTCACTGGGTTAAACTCCTGGAACTCCCCTCCTAACAGCACTGTGGGTGTACCTACCCCACATGGACTGCAGCAGTTCAAGAAGGCAGTTCACCACCACCTTCTCAAGGGCAATTAGGGATGGGCAATAAATGCTGGCCTAGCCAGCGACACCCACATCCCATGAATGCATCTATATATATATAGATATAAATTAAACTTTGACACAAGTGCAAGCAGGCAGTATTGCATCAACATCAAACTTCAATGGAACTGAATACTGAGCTGAAAATTTACCAGACATCCCGTGTCGTTTTGCTGAACGTTTTGCTCTATTGCCCAAGATGAATTTTTAGCTCTATGTCCTCTCAGATGGTGAACTTGCTAATAGAGTCTCCACTTGATCAAATTACTGTTTTTAAATAAGATGCTCATTTAGTGCCTCAGCCAGGCCCTCTCCTTCAACAAGAATATCTCCTTTCTATTTCCAAATAGCCACGCCCATCCTTCGACTAACTTTTTTTTACTATTTATCTTACTGTAATGGTATATGATAGAACCACAGAACTATAGCACCATAGAAAAATTACGGTACAGAAGGAGGCCATTCAGCCTGTCGTGTCCATGCCGGCCAAAAAAAACTAGCTGCCCAATATAATCCCACCTTCCAGCACCTGGTCCATAGCCTTGCCGGTTACAGAACATCAAGTGCAGGTCCAGGTACCTTTTCAAAGAATTGAGGGTTTCTACCTCCACCACCATTCCTGGCAGTGAATTCCAGACACCCACCACTTTCTGGGTGAAAAAGTTTTGCCTCATCTCCCCTCTATTCCTTTGACCAATCACCTTAAATCTGTGCTCCCTGGTAATTGACCTCTCTGCTAGGGGAAGCAGGTCCTTCTTGTCTACTCTATCTAAAGCCCTCAGAATTTTGTACACCTCAATTAAGTCACCCTTCAGCCACCTCTGTTCTCAGGAAAACAACCCTGGCTGATCCAGTCTTTCCTTATAGCTGCAAATTTCAAACCCTGGCAACATTTTTTGTGGTGTATATAAATGACTTGGACATAAATGTAGGGGGCATAATCAAGAAGTTTGCAGATGATTGTCCATGTGGTAGACGGCGAGGAGGATAGCTGTCGGCTGCAGGAAGATATTGATGATCTGGTCAGATGGACAGAAAAGTGGCAAATGGAATTCAACTTGGAGAAGTGTGAGGTGATGCATTTGGGGAGGTCAAACAAGGCAAAGAAATACACAATTAATGGGAAAATATTGAGAAGTGTATTGGAAGTGAGGGACCTTGGAGTGAATGTCCACAGATCCCTGAAGGTAGCAGAACAGGTCGATAAGGTGGTTAATAAGGCATACGGAATCCTTTCCTGTATTAGCCGAGGTATAGAATATAAGAGCAGGGAGGTTATGCTGGAACTGTATAGCTCATAGGGTAGGCCACAACTTGAGTACTGTGTGCAGTTCTGGTCACAACATTTGTTGGAGAAATTTTCTGAGCTTTGCTAATTATTACATAACGTTGTAGAAGCAGAAAAGCAGGACACAACTTGTAGCGAATCTAACCACAACCAACGGTCATAAATTGTAGACAAAGCAGCTAACCCCAATCAGACATTATGGCCAAATATGGTGTCTGGAGTGGGCATTGAATTAAGGAACTAGCTTGTTATTGTAGAAACTGATGTTTCGCTGACCTCGGACCCTGCATAGTGCACCGTTACGTAGGCAGTCTTGTGGGTGCTTATCTAATTGTGAAACTGTTAGCTCTGCCTTTTTATACTATATACGTCCACGGCGATCTGTAGCTCTTTGGGAGTAGCGCTGGACCGCATTTAGGTAAGGTGTGCTCCCCCATGATATCATGCAATAAAGGGTTTGATTCTCAACGTCTGAGTCCGGAGAATTTGTTCAACAATAGGGCACAATCTGGATTTTCTCCAACAGTTTGGCGTAGTCGGCAGGATCCCTTCTGTACGGGATCCTGAATGAACCTAACGGGGATTAGGAACCTAAAGTAGGAAATCCAGTAAAATGTGGCGAATTCGGTGTAGTAGTAGTACCAAATTCCGGGAATTTGGTGATCCTAATTTGAGTTTGCACGAGCTGTTCCTCCACCGGGTGGAGTAAAGAGGCTGTGGGACAAAAGGAGTTAGGACAACCGTCTGGGACGGTGAACGACTGGGGCTGTAACTAAACTACCAAATTGATCCGACAGGCACGTGATCGTTGCTCCTGAGTATACGAGCCGGAATCTGGCCCGAGAGAGAGAGGCTGTGGGACGGAGGGAGAATGAAAGAGCGTTGGCCTGAGAGACAGGGGTGTGCCGGTTAGCTGACCTTGAGAATTTAACATTAACTGCGCCTGTTCGTATCCTTGTGTCTATTTGTTTTGTTGTGTCTTGTTTGTTTTCCTTTGTTTTAATGCTACTTGATTCATAGAAAAGAACTCGTAAATTTAGAAGGTTTTGAGAAAGTAGAAGTAAGAGTGGACTCAACGGCTTCCAAGAAGGAAGGGTTGCCCCCGGGGACAAGTAAACCATGTCCTCTGGAGAAAGGTGACCCACGTCCGTTTGCCCCCTTGAAGGAGACGCAGAAGCACCATGGTAAATATGTGTTTTAAAGATAGGTAAAGGTAGGACAGCATTACCCCTGAAATAATCAAGAGTGCCAAGCCTGCTATACTCTCAGCACTACATGAACTGCTATGCCTGTGCTGGGACGAGGGAGCAGTACCCCAGGACATGCACGATGCCAATATCATCACCCTCTATATAAAAACAAAGGTGACCGCGGTGACTGCAACAACTACCGTGGAATCTCCCTGCTCAGCATAGTGGGGAAAGTCTTTGCTCGAGTCGCTCTGAACAGGCTCCAGAAGCTGGCCGAGCGCGTCTACCCTGAGGCACAGTGTGGCTTTCGTGCAGAGAGATCGACCATTGACATGCTGTTCTCCCTTCGTCAGATACAGGAGAAATGCTGTGAACAACAGATGCCCCTCTACATTGCTTTCATTGATCTCACCAAAGCCTTTGACCTCGTCAGCAGACGTGGTCTCTTCAGACTACTAGAAAAGATCGGATGTCCACCAAAGCTACTAAGTATCATCACCTCATTCCATGACAATATGAAAGGCACAATTCAACATGGTGGCTCCTCATCAGAGCCCTTTCCTATCCTGAGTGGTGTGAAACAGGGCTGTGTTCTCGCACCCACATTTTTTGGGATTTTCTTCTCCCTGCTGCTTTCACATGCGTTCAAATCCTCTGAAGAAGGAATTTTCCTCCACACAAGATCAGGGGGCAGGTTGTTCAACCTTGCCCGTCTAAGAGCGAAGTCCAAAGTACGGAAAGTCCTCATCAGAGAACTCCTCTTTGCTGACGATGCTGCTTTAACATCTCACACTGAAGAGTGCCTGCGGAGTCTCATCGACAGGTTTGCGGCTGCCTGCAATGAATTTGGCCTAACCATCAGCCTCAAGAAAACGAACATCATGGGGCAGGACGTCAGAAATGCTCCATCCATCAATATTGGCGACCACGCTCTGGAAGTGGTTCGAGAGTTCACCTACCTAGGCTCAACTATCACCAGTAACCTGTCTCTAGATGCAGAAATCAACAAGTGCATGGGTAAGGCTTCCACTGCTATGTCCAGACTGGCCAAGAGAGTGTGGGAAAATGGCGCACTGACACGGAACACAAAAGTCCGAGTGTATCAGGCCTGTGTCCTCAGTACCTTGCTCGATGGCAGCGAGGCCTGGACAACGTATGCCAGCCAAGAGCGACGTCTCAATTCATTCCATCTTTGCTGCCTTCGGAGAATACTTGGCATCAGGTGGCAGGACCGTATCTCCAACACAGAAGTCCTTGAAGCGGCCAACACCCCCAGCTTATACACACTACTGAGTCAGCGGCGCTTGAGATGGCTTGGCCATGTGAGCCGCATGGAAGATGGCAGGATCCCCAAAGACACATTGTACAGCGAGCTCGCCACTGGTATCAGACCCACCGGCTGTCCATGTCTCCGCGATAAAGACGTCTGCAAACGCGACATGAAATCGTGTGACATTGATCACAAGTCGTGGGAGTCAGTTGCCAGCATTCGTCAGAGCTGGCGGGCAGCCATAAAGACAGGGCTAAATTGTGGCGAGTCGAAGAGACTTAGTAGTTGACAGGAAAAAAGACTGATGTGCAAGGGGAGAGCCAACTGTGCAACAGCCCCGACAAACAAATTTCTCTGCAGCACCTGTGGAAGAGCCTGTCACTCCAGAATTGGCCTTTATAGCCACTCCAGGCGCTGCTTCACAAACCACTGACCACCTCCAGGCGCGTATCCATTGTCTCTCGAGATAAGGAGGCCCAAAAGAAGAAATGTTTTAAAGTAAAAACAAGTTACGGTGTCTTTGATTCGACTGTGAGAATGTCGGAAGCTTCCGCGAATGAATTGAATATCTAGGAAGAACAGCTTGTATTCTGTGGAACTGACTGTTGTTAACTCTTTGTTGTCTGGCTTTAATGTTAAAAGCATGAGTCTATTAAGTTGTTTGGAATTGAATGAGTGTGCAAAGTGATTGTTGAGTGTGTTCATTTCGATTTAAGATTGTGCACCCAGGAATGGGATATAAAATTGAATTATATTTTAAGTTAAAGTTTTATTTTTAGTTGGTTTTGCAACTGTGAAAAGGCAATGAACAATTTTCTGAGGGATAAGCTTCAGCCTTGAAGGTCTGAAGATGTCTGGCAGAAATCTAATTTGGGGTTTGGAACATTGTTTTAATTGGAAACTCTGCTATTGTTTTATTTTATAGTCTAAATTTGAAGACATGTTTTACTGACTGTTATCTTGTTTTAAGGGAAAGAAAGGATAGAAAAGGAGATATAGGAAAGATTCTGTCTGTTTAAAAAGATTAAAGTTTGTGTAAGGACCTAGTGTTAAGTCTTTTATTGTAAGAATGTTAAATAACTTTTTCTTTAGCGTTTGGTTTTATTACAGTCATTTGAAAAGGCGCCTGAAGAAAGAGCAAGAAAATGATGTAATTTACCTATCTTTTAAAATAAGCACGTGCTATTCTGTTCTGTGTGGAGTTAATAAGTATTATAAGTTAATAAGTCTGAATTGAATTAATACTGTTAAGGTTAATTGACCTGTTTAAGTTGAAGAACTGGAAATGTCATTTGCAACCACAATGAACTTTCAAGTTTATTATGTCATGTTTTGGAGGAGTCTTAAGTTCCGGACAGGGGACTCACTCATATAACATCGCCAGTTTTGATTTTTAAAATATTATTGCAGTGAATTGGAATTGGAATCATCTTTGTCGTAAAATTCCTTGGATTAGGAACCTCTTACAAAAGATACTAAAAAATTTGGAAACAATTGGAGTTTAATCTAAAATGCTGTCTTTCCTGATGGAGATGCTTTCCTTTGAAGTTGAAAAATGTTACACATGATTTTGTTGTTCTTAAACCCTAAGGATACCAAAAGGATTGAAAAGGTTTAAAATAGATAGTTCTTTTCGATCAGAAAAGAAAGGTTTCGTAAAGTGACGAAGCTGAGAATGTTTTGCTCCGCCCTCTTGGAGACAAACAAAGAACTTAACCCGCTGCAGCTTTTTGCATTGCTGAGAGTCAAATTTATACATATTGGACTTGTTAAATTTGACATTTCTAATAGACAGATAGAATTGGACAAATTAACCCATTGGGCTCAGGGGCAGAGCCACAATGGATTCTTTTTAAGCAGGTGACGGCAGGTTCCAAGGCCACATGAGAACTGATGCCACAACAAGAGATCCAGCAGCTTTGAGAATTTAAAACTTAATTGCAGACATCAAATATCATAGCATCTTTATCAATGAGACAAAATGCTTGAGAAGTAAAATATAGTTGCAAGCATTTCTGTCCTTAACGTACAAAAAGTACAACCAAGTCTGGGCATAAGAAATTGAAATCAATAACAAAATTTAATTGATATGAGTGGTTATTTAAAGCACTAAAAGGGAAATTTATTTGATATTTAAGAGGACAATCAAAGTTTTAGAAAATAACAAATCAGTGGTTTACTGTGTTGGACATTAGCAATGGGTTCTGGTCCATACAGTTGGCACAAGAGTCAATATAAATTTGCGTTTACGTTCAAGGGACAACAGTACATGTGGACGTGTCTCTCCCAGGGATTTTATAATAATCCATCGATATTCCACCTTCCTTCAGAAGGTTAGAGTGAAAGTTAAGCTGAAAATGGCACCGATAATGAAGGTAAAGGTTTCTTATTTGGGAATAGTAATAACACAGGGAAAGCATGAGACAGAGCAAAAGTGAGTGCAGACAATCCTCGAACTCCCCTAGTGCAAGATATTAAAGCTCTAAAAAAAAAAGGACAGTTCCTATTTCTGGTTATGAGATTAAACAGACAAGAAGCACCAACCCCCACGGTTAACCCCACATCCGAATTACCGACGAGTAAGGTTACGACCCAGCAGCCACAAGTGACTGGTCTCCCTTGCCTGGTCTTGACTACAGGACTAGAAAATAGACTTGTGATAATAAAATTGTATATGATAATATAAAGCTTGAGTTGGTACCGGTAATATTGATTTTCTCAGATATCCAGCTACCTGACTGGTGCCCAGAGAAGATCCAAGAGTTGTACAAGGTATTACTGTAACAATTGTTGAGACAGGAATTTGGTAATGAGAAAATAATAAAGGGAAAGAGCCATAAACGTAGTTTAGTGAATGACACAGCCACAGTCCTTAACACAGGAACTTCAATTGTCAATACTATAGATTTGGAAAATGTGGACCAGAAGGTTAGAACTCTCAGTCAGCTAGTAAAGGATATTTTTTTAAAAAAAGGAACAAAAGGCACAGAAGTGGTGTAGCTAAAGTAGGACAGGATCTGTCAAAAACAGTGACAGGACTGGTGAGAGTACAGGAAGGTCATGCTCATACTATTAATGATATCATAGAAAAGGTAAAGGAGGTCCACGATATTTCAAATAATGAAAGTGTTTGTAGTACATATGGTCCGTGGATGTTAGAACAAACTCGGGAAAATTGGAGGCAAATTGATGCAGGACAGGTACCAGTTTGGATCAATTACACCCAGTTGGAGGACTTAGCTAGTCACACAAATGTTAAAATTATCAGGTGCCAACTCAGAAAACTTAAGGTATGGAAAGGTCAGGAATGTGTAAATACCGGATATATGAGTATTGTAGTAGTGTTGGGAATACCTGTAATTCTGAGAGATAAGTTAGGGATACAATTACATGAAGTAGAAAATATAGGAGTGATAAGGGGAAAAGATTACATAAAATACAATGATATTTTACCATATGTTGTGGAAATTGGAAAAGAGGTAATTGGAACAACATTGTCCATTGTCTGAGTGTAGTCTGGAAAACCAGGTGATCATATGTCCTCGTCCTATATATAAAACGGCAGAATCAAAATGTGGATTTAATACCACTGTAAATTGCACCATGAAGACTAGGAAAGCATTGTCAGGACTAACCCATGTGGCCTATATGGGAAAGGGGAGATATTGCTTAACCACCAGAGCGAAGGAGTACCAGTATGGACATAAACGGACTTGTCCGGTGAGCAACAGTACATTTTGGTTCAACCCACAAATACCAACCCAAGTAGGGAAAATGGAGTTGGTAGAGATACATGAACAAAAGACAGAAACGATAACTGTGACAGAAAGTATTAAGGAGGATTTGACATATTACCTCCGGGACTATGAATATACTATTCAGCCATTGCCCACACGCTTGGGTAAAGAGAGATAGCAGCGAGAAGTCATTGCAAGCCGGAACAACAGTCGAAGATGCTACAAGATGAGATTGACAAGATAAATGATTCTACCTGGCAGGAGGACTTATGGAACTGGGGGTCAAACGTGCAGATACACCCCTGGTTTAGAATTATCTCCCATGTCCTGATAGTGGTTTTGGGTATCATGGTGTTAGATGTGACATACTTTATTTGGCAACTTAAGAAATTAATTAGGCAATGCAAGAGGATGTATGAACACAGGTTGGACAGCTACCCGAAAAGCAATTAGTGTTTGAACTTGCTCTGTAAAAGGAGGGACAATTAGTTATGCCATAAAAAGGGTAATTGTATGACCTTTTCAAATATACTTAAAGTGAACAAATGAATGATCAATGTACTTTATGAAATTGTATTTTGTTTATACAATCAATAATGTAACAGTGATGTTTAAATGAATTTATAATTGTACAAGTGTACCACCTTTTATTTTGTAAACAAGTATTTGAAGCCCCTGCAAAACTTATGCCTTTACAGAGTTCCCGCTGCCCCCTTGTGATATAAGCAGGCGACGTATTGAGTGCGACCCCTCCGAGTGTTGAAGGCTGTTTCTAGACAATAGAGACCATTAAAGGCACCTAGGTGGGATCAAAGGAAGGATTCTGAAAAGGGTTGTAGAAGAGTCAAGAGGGGACTGTGAGAACAGAATTTTACAATTTTAAGAACAGAGTTTATGGGGACATTTAAGCTGAGATTAATCAATCATGTATTGCTAGCTTGGTCTTGCGGCTGGTACAGAGCGATGGTAGGAAAGATATTATGCTGCAATGACTACTTTAAATACCTCGCCCCTCCACATACGATGATATTGTGTTATCATGGTATGATAAAAGGAGGGATTGTTGGAGAAATTTTCTTAGCTTTGCTAATTATTACTTAACATTGTAGAAGCAGAAAAACAGGACACAGCTTGTAGCTAATCTAACCACAACCAACGGTCATAAATTGTAGACAAAGCAGCTAACCACAATCAGACATTACGGCCAGATATGGTGTCTGGAGTGGGCATTGAATTAAGGAAGTAGCTTGTTATTGTAGAAACTGATGTTTCGCTGACCTCGGACCCTGCATGGTGCACCGTTACGTAGGCAGTCTTGTGGGTGCTTATCTAATTGTGAAACTGTTAGCTCTGCCTTTTTATACTATATAAGTCCACGGTGATCTGTAGCTCTTTGGGAGTAGCGCTGGACCGCATTTAGGTAAGGTGTGCTCCCCCATGATATCATGCAATAAAGGGTTTGATTCTCAACGTCTGAGTCCGGAGAATTTGTTCAACAATAGGGCACAATCTGGATTTTCTCCAACAACATTGCAGAAAGCAATTATTTCCTTTCTGTAATGTGACCAGAACTGTATGCAATACTCCAGCTTTGGCCTAACCAACATTTTATACATTTCCTGCTTTTGTATTCTATACATCGGCCAATAAAGGAAAACATTCCATATGTCTTCTTCACCACTTTATCTACCTGTCCTCCCACCTTCAGGGACCTGTGGACAAGGTCTCTCAATGCTTTAACCTCCCACATTCCCCTGTATCCCATGGGCTTTCATTTTACTGACCAGTTTGCCATGCGGCACCTTGTCAAATGCCTTAATAAAATCCATGTAGACCACATCCATTGCATTGCCCTTATCAATCCTCCTTGTTACTTCCTCTAAAGACTCAATTAAGTTAGTAAGACATGACCTTCCCGAACTAATCCATGCTGACTATCCCTGATTAATACGTGCCTTTCTAAGTGACAGTTTATCTTGTCCCTCAGAATTGATTCTAAAAATTTACCCACCACTGAGGTCAGACTGAACGGCCTATCCCTCACAGCCTTTTTAAACAATAGTACAACGTTCACAGACATCCAATCATCTGGTACCTCACCCATATCTCGTGAGAATTTGAAGATGATCCTGTGTATTCGCTATTTCCTCCTGAGCTCCCTTTAACAACCTGGGAAGCATTCCATCTGGCCCTGGAGACTTATCCACTTTCAAGCATGTCAGACCCTCCAGTACTTCCTCTCTCATGCTTATTGCATCTAATATTTCACACTCCTCCTCTTTAACCACAATTTCTGCATCAACTCTCTCCTTTGTGAAGACAGAGACAAAAAACTCATTAAGAACCCTGCCCACATCTTCTGCATTCACACATAAGTTCCTTTGTACATCTCTGATCGGCCCTACCCTTTCCTTAGTTATCCTCTTGCTCTTAATGTACTGATAAAACAACTTTGGGTTTTCCTTGATTTTACCTGCCAATATTTTTTCATGTTCTCACTTTGCTTTTCTAATTTCCTTTTTTACTTCACCCCTGCACTTTCTATACACCTCTAGGCCTTCTAAAGTATTCAGTTTTTTGTGGCTGTCATAAGCTTTAATTTTCTGCTTTATCTTACCCTGTATGCTTCTAGATAACCAGAGGGCTCTAGCTTTGGCAATAACACCCTTTTTCTTTGTGGGATCATGCCTGCACTGTGCCCGTAGAAACTCGCTTTTGAATGCCTCCCACTGATTTGCCACTCGTTTTCCTTCAAGTAACTGTATCTCGTCCACTTTCGCCAGGTCACCTCTCAGCTTTGTAAAATTTGCCTTCCCCCAATTTAGAACTTTTACTCCTGTTTTATCTTAGTCCTTTTCCATGATTATGCTAAATCTAACTGCATTATGGTCACTATCTCCAAAATGGTCACCCACTGCTACTTCATCCACTTACTCACCTTCACTTCTTAAGACTAAATCTAGAATTGCGCCCCTTGTCGTTGGGCTTGTTATATGCTGGCTAAAAAAAGTTCTCCTGAATGCAGTTGAAGAATTTTGTCCCCTCTGTGCCCTTCACATGGTTTGTATCCCAGTTGATATTCTTTGGCCTCCTTGGTATTGGGGTAGTGTAAATCCCCAACTATCATTGCCCTGTGGTTTTTGCATTCAGAAATTTGCCTACATATTTGTTTTTCTATGTCCCTCTCATTATTTGGGGGTCGATAGTGCACTGCGAGTAGTAGTGGATGCTGAATGTCAGTATATTACTGAGTTTGAGTAAGCTTTTGAATGCGATTACACCATTTAAATAAGATGTTGAATGCCATTATATTATCATCCTTGAATAAGATGCTGAATGTCATTACGTTTTAATTGTTCTTTATTCATTCACGCGATGTTGACATCACTGGCGAGACCAGCATTCATTGTCATTCCTGTTTGCCTCTGGGAGAGCGCTGGTGAGCTGCCTTCTTGAACCGCTGCATTCCGTGTGAGGTAGGTACATCCACAGTATTGTTAGGAAGGGAGTTCCAGGATTTTGACCCAGTGACAGTGAAGGAACAAGTCAGGATGGTGTGTGGCTTGGAGGGGAACTTGCAGGTGGTGGGAGTTCACTTGCATTTGCTGCCCTTGTCCTTCTAGGTGGTAGAGGTTGCGGGTTTGGAAGGTGCTGTCGAAGGAGACTTGGTGAGTTGCTGCAGTGCATCTTCCACTGTGCGTCAATGGTGGAGAGACTGAATGTTTGTGGATGGGGCGCCAATCAAGCGGGCTGCTTTGTCCTGGATGGTGTTGAGCTTCTTGAGTGTTATTGGAGCTGAACCCATCCAGGCAAGTGAAGAGTATTCCATCACACTCCTGACTTGTGCCTTGTAGATGGTGGACAGGCATTGGGGAGCCAGGAGGTGAGTTACTCGTCGCAGAATTCCCAGCCTCTGACCTGCTCTTGAAGCCACAGTATTTATATGATAGGTATAGTAGAGCTTCTGATGAATGGTAACCCACAAGATGTTGATTGTTGAAAATTCAGTGTTGGTAATGCCATTGAAAGTCAAGGGGAGGTGGTTAGAATCTCTACTGTTTGAGATAGTCATTGCCTAGCACTTAGGTGGGATGCAAAGTTTGCTTGCCACTTGTCAACACAAGCCTAGACTTGCCAGACATGGACTTCTCAAGGACAATTAGACCTGGGCAATAAAGACTGACCTTGTCCAGGACTTGCTGCATGCAGGCATGATCTGCTTCAGTATCAGTGGAACCATGAAAGGCACTGAGCACTGCAATCATCAAATATTCTGACCTTATGATTGAAGGAAGGTCATTGATGAAGCAGCTGAAGATGGTTGGGCCTCGGACATTACCCTGAGGTACTCCTGCATTGATGTCCTGGAGCTCAGATGATTGACCTCCATCAACCACAACCATCTTCCTTTGTGCTAAATATGTCTCCAACCAGCGGAGAGTTTTTCCACTGATTTCCATTGACTTCAATTTTGCTTGGGTTCCTTGATGCCACACTGAATCAAATGCTGCCTAGATGTCAAGGGCAATCACTCTCACCTCATCTCTTGAGTTCAGCTCTTTTTATCTGTGTTTGGACCAAGGCTGTAATGAGCAGGGTGACCCTGGCGGAACCCAAACTGAGCATCACTGAGCAGGTTGTTGCTGTTTAAGTGCTGCTTGATGGTACTGTTAACGATACCTTCCATCACTTTGCTAATGATTGAGAATGGACTGATGGGATGGTAATTGGCCAAGTTGGATTTGTCCTGTTTTTTGTGGTTAGGACATACCTGGGCAATTGTCCACATTGCCTGGTTGATGCCAGTGTTGCAGCTGTACTGGAACAGCTTGGCTAGGGGTGCAGCTAGTTTTGGAGCACAAGTCTTCAGTACTATTGCGGAATGATATCATGGATCACAGAATCATTACAGTGAAGAAAGAGGCCATTCAGCCCATTGTGTCTGCACTGGCTCTCCGAAAGAGAAATTCCCTCAGTTCCATTCCCTTGCCTTCTCCCCATAAGCTTCATAACATTCTTCCTTTTCATACAACTGACTAATTCCCTATTGAATGTTTCAATTGAACCCCCTCCACCATGTTCTCAGGCAGTGCATTCGAGACCTTAACCACTTGTTGCCTGAAAAAAGTTTTTCCTCATGTCACTTTGCTTCTTTTACCAAATTCTTTAAATCTGTGCCCTCTTGTTCTCCATCCTTTCACAAGTGGGAACAGTTTCTCTCTATCTACTCTGTCCAGACCCCTCATGATTTTGAATACCTCTATCAAATCACCTCTCAGCTTCTCTTCTCCAGGGAAAACAGTCTTAACTTCTCCAATCTATCTTCATAACTGATATTCCTGATCCCTGGAACCATTCTCATGAATCTTTTCTGTACTTTCTCCAATGCCCTCACACCTTTCCTCAAGTGCGGTGCCCAGAACTGGACGTAATACTCCAGCTGATGCTGAACTAGTGTCTGATACAAGTTCAACATAACTTCCTTGCTCTTGTATTCTATGTCCCAATTAATAAAGCCATGGATACTGTATGCTTTATTAAATGCTCTCTCAACCTGTTCTGCCACCTTCATTGACCTATGCACTTATACACCCAGGTCCCCCTGCTCCTGCACCCCCTTTAGAAGTGTACCCTCTATTCTATATTGTCTCTTCATGTTCTTTCTCCCAAAATGAATCACTTCACATTTTTCCACATTGAACTTCATCTGCCACCTGTCTGCCCATTCCACCAACTTGTCTATGTCATTTTGTAGTTCTACACTATCTTCCTCACAGTTCACAATGTTTCCAAGTTTTGTATCATCTGCAAACTTTGAAGTTGTTCCCTGTACACCAAGGTCTAGGTCATTAATAGATATCAGGAAAAGCAAGGGTCCCAACACTGGGGAAAGCCAATATAAACCTTCCTCCAGCCTGAAAAACATCCACTAACCACTACTCATTGTCCCTGTCACTCAGCCAATTTCCTATCCATGTTGCTATTGTCCCTTTTATTCCATGAGCTATAAGTTTGCTCACGAGTCTGTTGTGTGGCACTGTATCAAATGGGTTTTGAACGTCCATGTACACTGCATTACCACATCAACAGCATTTCCCTCATCAATCCTCTCTGTTACCTCCTCAAAAATCTTCAGCAAATTAGTTAAACAAGATTTTACCTGAAGAAATCCATGGTGGCTTTCTTTAATTAAATCGCATTTGTCAAAAGCCTTTGCAGTATCCAGTGCCTTCAGCCGTTTCTTCATATCATGTGGGGTGAATCAAATTGACTGAAGACTGGAATCTGTGATGCTGGGGATCTCAGGAAGAGGTGAAGATGGATTATCCTCTGGGCACTTCTGGGTGAAGATGGTCGCAAATGGTTCAGCTTTTTTCGATTGCTTTGATGTTCTGGGTTCCCCCATCATTGAGGATGGGAATGTTTATGGAGCCTCTTATTCTCATTAGTTATTTAACTGTGTACCTTAGTTCACGGCTGGATGTTGCAGGATTGCAGAGTTTTGATCTGATCTGTGGGATCTCTCTCCTCTGTCCAATGCATGCTGCTTCTGCTGTTTAGCATGTATGTAGTTCTATGTTGTAGCTTCACCAGGTTCGCACCTAGATATGCCTGGTGCTGCTTCTGCCATGCTCTCTTACACTCCTCATTGAACCATGAGCTGTTATCTTGCATTTAAACCTTTTGTTTGGCACCTTATCAGATGCTTTTTGGAAATCCAGGTATACTACATCAACTGGTTTCCCTTTATCTTCCTCTTAGTTCCAATCTCAAACAACTCAATTAATTTGTCAAACACAATTTCCCTTTCGTACACGCAGGTTGATTCTGTGTGATCACACTATGATTTTCCAAGTACATTGTTGGGGCTTCCTTAGTAATAGATTCCAGCATTTTGCCCATGACTAATATCAGGAGAACTGGCCTGTAGTTTGCTTTTTCTCTCTCTCTCCTTTCTTGAATAGTGGTGTTGCATTTGCTAGCTTCCAATTTGCTGGAATCCTACTAGAACCTAGGGAATTTTGGCAAATCAGAGCTGTTTTAGAACCCGAGGATGTTGGATATCAGGTACTGGGGAATCTTTGGAATTTAGTCCCTTCTCTAATACTTTTTCTCTGCTGACATTAATTACTTTCAGGTCCTCCTCTTTTAGCTCCTTGGTTACCCCTTATTTCTGGGATGTAATTTGTATCTTCCACTGTGAAGTTAGAGACAAAATATTTGTGCAACCTCATTCCCTCATTCCTTGTGACAATTTCTCCTTTCTCTACCTCTAAGGAACCAACGTTTATTTTTGCTACTCTCCTTTTTACATACTTGTAAAAATCTGTTTTTATATTCCTGAGTAATTTACTCTCATTTCATTTTTTTCCCTTTTTATCAAGTTTTTGGTTGCCCTTTTCTGGTTTCTAAAACTCTTTCACATCTCAGGTTTACTTCCATTCTTCGCAAAGTTAAAGCCTCTTCTTTTAATCTAATACTATCTTTGACTTCCCTTGTAAGGCATGAATAGATCTTTCTGACTGAGCTTTTGTTTTTTTCAATGGAATGTATTTTTGTTGAAAATTTTAAATCATTTTTTAAATGTTTCCAACTGCTTATTTTAGTCTGTTCACCCAAACAACCTTAGCTAGCTCTCCCCTCATATCTATGTAATTAGCTTTATTTAATTTAAGATTCTTGTTTTGCACTCAAATATATCACTCTCAAACTTAATATGGAATTTAATTGTATTATGATCACTTTTTCCCAGAGGATCATTTGCTATGAAATTAATAATTAACCCGCCTCATTGCACAATACTAGATCTAAAACAGCTTTATCCCTAGTTTGTTCCACAACATCTTATTCCAGGAAACTGTCACAAAAGCATTTTACAAACTCATCTTCCAGATGACCTTTGCTGATTAGATTTGTCCAGAAGGAATTTTCCTCCACACAAGTTCAGGGGGCAGGTTGTTCAACCTTGCCCGTCTAAGAGCGAAGTCCAAAGTACGGAAAGTCCTCATCAGGGAACTCCTCTTTCCTGACGATGCTGCTTTAACATCTCACACTGAAGAGTGCCTGCAGAGTCTCATCGACAGGTTTGCGGCTGCCTGCAATGAATTTGGCCTAACCATCAGCCTCAAGAAAACGAACATCATGGGGCAGGACGTCAGAAATGCTCCATCCATCAATATTGGCGACCACGCTCTGGAAGTGGTTCAAGAGTTCACCTACCTAGGCTCAACTATCACCAGTAACCTGTCTCTAGATGCAGAAATCAACAAGCGCATGGGAAAGGCTTCCACTGCTATGTCCAGACTGGCCAAGACAGTGTGGGAAAATGGCGCACTGACACGGAACACAAAAGTCCGAGTGTATCAGGCCTGTGTCCTCAGTACCTTTCCCTATGGCAGCGAGGCCTGGACAACGTATGTCAGCCAAGAGTGACGTCTCAATTCATTCCATCTTCGCTATCTCCGGAGAATACTTGGCATCAGGTGGCAGGACGGTATCTCCAACAGAGAAGTCCTCGAGGCGGCCAACATCCCCAGCTTGTACACACTACTGAGTCAGTGGCGCTTGAGATGGCTTGGCCATGTGAGCCGCATGGAAGATGGCAGGATCCCCAAAGACATATTGTACAGCGAGCTCGCCATTGGTATCAGACCCACCGGCCGTCCAAGTCTCCGCTTTAAAGACGCCTGCAAACGCGACATGAAATCGTGTGACATTGATCACAAGTCGTGGGAGTCAATTGCCAGCGTTCGCCAGAGCTGGCGGGAAGCCATCAAGACAGGGCTAAAATGTGGCGAGTCGAAGAGACTCAGTAGTTGGCAGGAAAAAATACAGAGGCGCAAGGGGAGAGCCAACTGTGCAACAGCCCCGACAAACAAATTTCTCTGCAGCACCTGTGGAAGAGTCTGTCACTCTAGAATTGGCCTTTATAGCCACTCCAGGCGCTGCTTCACAAACCACTGACCACCCCCAGGCGCGTATCCATTGTCTCTCGAGATAAGGAGGCCCAAAAGAAAAAAGAAAGAAAAGAAAAAAGAATATGAAGATTGAAGTCCCTCACGATTATTACGTTCCCTTTGTTCTGAGCTCCAATTATTTTTTGCTTCATATTCTGCCCAATGGTATAACCACTGATCTCAAGTGGAGCCCATCCCATTGGAACAGCTCCCTCTTTCTCTAGTATTGGTGCCAGTGTCTCATGAATCAAAACCCCTTCTTCCCAAGCCATTCTTTGAGCAATATGTTTAATTCTTTAAACTGCTTAATCTTATGCCAAGTGGTGAGTGGCTGAAGTAACAATCCAAAGATTATTACCTCTGAGGTTCTGTTTTAATTTCGACCCTAATGCTTCAAACTCTCTCAGCAGAACATCATTGCTAGTTCTACCTATGTTGTTGGTTCCTAGTTGGAGCACAATAGTTGGATCCTCCCCTCCCACTCCACATTCCTCTCCAGCCACAGTACGCAAACAGCAAGTGTCACTATGTGCTAACGTTCTATCTGTCCCCGGTGTTACAAAGGATGGATCTGGTCATATTGCCGCAGAACGTCCCATCCATTTGGATCGTGCCGTACCATCTATCCTTCGTGGGAAAGTTTGTGCTGAGAAACATCTTTGACCACCAATCTATCAGGCAGTGGTCTGCACAGAATGTACTCAAGGCCCTACGGGAAAAGGAGATGGTGGATCCGGTCGGATGGTTCCCCAAGCAGACTGCCAAAGTCATTTGGCGGAATGCCTCATCACCAGAGCTTTCAAACAAAGACCAAGATGTAGCTTGGCTGGTGGTGAGAGGGCCAACCCCGTCAGATCCTTCCTGCATGTCCACAGTCTCACGCCCTCCGGACACTACCCTCGAGGTGGCTGTGATAGTGAAGAGACGGTTGCTCATCTCCTTCTGGAATGTGCCTTTGCAAACCTGGTTTGGAAAGAGATGGAGTTGTTTTTGTCAAGGTTCAGCCCAAGCAGCTCTGTAACGCATCAGTCTGCGCTCTACGTGCTGTTCCCAGGAACGCACACCGAGATAAACATCAACTGTTGCTGAAGGACTATCAATTCGGTGAAAGACGCACTTTGGTCTGCCCAAAACTTGCTGGTCTTCCAGCGTAAAGAGTTGTCCACAACCGAGTGTTGCAGATTGGAAGATTCCAAGTCTCGGACTATGTGCTGAGGGATGCATTAAAGTTTGGGGCAGCCTCCGCAAAGGCTCAATGGGGAAAGACCACTGTGTAAGGTCCTCATGCCGTAGTGAACTGAAGGGCTGGATCCATGGAAAACCCTTCGGGCTGTCTCCACCAAATATGACTGAGCTGCAAAATGTACATGGAATGTAAAATGGAATTGAGTGGTTGTGAGGCAACTCCCTCCTGTATTGAAGAAAACTGATTTCCTTTGCATTTTTTGGAAGATCAACTTGGTGCTGTTTTGAACTGCTTTGTGATATATTTTGCACAGATTTTTATGAATAAAGTATATTTTTGGGAAAAAAACTCCTGTATTTGAATAAGATGCTGAATGATCTTATATTGGGGAGGTGGTGACGTAGTGGCATTGTCACTGGACTAGTAACCCAGAGACCCAGGGTATTGCTCTGGGGACATGGGTTCAAATCCCACCACAGCAGAAGGTGGAATTTGAAGTCAATTCATCAATCAGGAATTAAAAGCTTGTCGATAAAACCATTGTCGATTGTCGTAAAAACCCATTGTGTTCACTAATGTCCTTTAGGGAAGGAAATCTGCTGTCCAGACCTGGTCTGGCCTACATGTGATTCATTCTTACATGCCTTCTGAAATGGTCTCGCAAGTTGTATCGAACAGCTACAAAGTCACTTAAAAAAGAATGGAATTGGACGGACCAACAGCATCGACTGAGGCACCGGAAACGACATTGGCACACACAGCCCTGTGGACCCTGCAAAGTCTTCCTTATTAACATCTGCGGGCTTGTGTCAACATTGGAGGATGGGTCCCACAGACTAGTCAAGCAACAGCCTGACATAGTCATACTCACGGAATCATACCTGTCAGACAGACAATGCCCAGACACTGCCATCAACATCCCTGGGTATGTCTTGTCCCACCAGCAGGACAGACCCAGCGGAGGTGGTGGCACAGTGGTATACAGTCGGGAGGGAGTTGTCCTGGGAGTCCTCAACATTGACGCTGGACCCAATGAAGTGTCATGACAGCATGGGCAAGGAAACCTCCTGCTGATTACCACCTACCACCCTCCCTCAGCTGATGAGTCAGGACTCCTCCATATTGAACACCACTTAGAGAAAGCACTGAGTGTGGCAAGGGCACAAAATGTACTCTGGGTGGGGGACTTCAATGTCCATCACTAAGAGGGGTTCGGAAGCACCAGTAATGACCGAGCTGGCCGAGTCCTAAAGAACATAGCTGCTAGACAGGGTCTGCGACTAGAGGCAAAAACATACTTGACCTTGTCCTCACCAATCTGCCTGCAGTAGATGCATCTGCCCATGATAGTATTGGCAGGAATGACCACTGCACAGACCTTGTGGAGATAAAGTCCCACCTTCACATTGAGGGTAACCTCCATCATGTTGTGTGGCACTCCCACCATGCTAAATGGGTTACATTTCAAACAGATTTAGCAGAGCAAAACTGGTCATCCATGAGACGCTGTGGGCCATCAGCAGCAGCAGAATTGTACTCAACCACAATCTGTGATGTCATGGCCCAGAATATCCCCCACTCTACAGTTACCATCAAGTCAGGAGAACAACCCTGGTTCAATGAAGAGCGCAGGAGCAGCACTTGGCATACCTCAAAATGAGGTGTCAACGTGGTGAAGCTACAGCACAGGACTATCTGGATGACAAACTGTGTCTGCAGCATGTGATAGACAGAGTTAAGCTATCCCAAAATCAATGGATCATATATAAGCTCTGCAGTCCTGCCACATCCAGTCATGAATGGTGATGGACAATTAAACAACTAACAGGAGGAGGTGTCTCCACAAATATCCCCATCCTCAATGAAGGGATAGCCAAGTACATCAGTGCGAAACATAAGGTTGAAGTATTTGCAACAATCTTCAGCCAGAAGTGTTGAGTTGATGATCCATCTCGACCTCCTCCTGAGGTCCCCAGCATCACAGATGCCAGACTTTAGCCAATTCAATTCACTCTGCATGATATCAAGAAATGAGTGAAGGCACTGGATAGAAAGAACAAACAGAGAACAAAGAACAGTACAGCACAGGAACAGGCCATTCGGCCCTCCAAGCCTGCGCTGATCTTGATGCCTGCCTAAACTAAAACCTTCTGCACTTCCGGGGACAGTATCCCTCTATTCCATTCCTATTCATATATTTGTCAAGATGCCTCTTAAACGTTGCTATCGTATCTGCTTCCACCACCTCCCCTGGCAGCAAGTTCCAGGCACTCACCACCCTTTGTGTAAAAAACTTGCCTCGCACATCCCCTCTAAACTTTGCCCCTCGCACCTTAAACCTATGTCCCCTAGTAACTGTCTCTTCGACCCTGGGAAAAAGCTTCTGACTATCCACTCTGTCCATGTCACTCATAACTTTGTAAACCTCTATCATGTCGCCCCTCCACCTCCGTCGTTCCAGTGAAAACAATCCGAGTTTTATCCAACCTCTGCTCATAGCTAATGCCCTCCAGACCAGGCAACATCCTGGTAAACCTCTTCTGTACCCTCTCCAAAGCCTCCACATCCTTCTGGTAGTGTGGCGACCAGAATTGCACGCAATATTCTAAGTGTGGCCTAACTAAAGTTCTGTACAGCTGCAGCATGACTTGCCAATTTTTATACTCTATGCCCCGACCGATGAAGGCATGCATGCCGTACGCCATCTTGACTACCTTATCCACCAGCATTGCCACTTTCAGTGACCTGTGGACCTGTACGTCCAGATCTCTCTGCCTGTCAATACTCCTAAGGGTTCTGCCATTTACTGTATACTTCCCACCTGTATTAGATCTTCCAAAATGCATTACCTCACATTTGTCCGGATTAAACTCCATCTGCCATTTCTCCGCCCAAGTCTCCAACCGATCTATATCCTGCTGTAACCTCTGACAATCCTCATCACTATCCGCAACTCCATCAACCTTTGTGTCATCCGCAAACTTACTAATCAGACCAGCTACATTTTCCTCCAAATCATTTCTATATACTACAAACAGCAAAGGTCCCAGCACTGATCCCTGCAGAGCACCACTAGTCACAGCCCTCCATTCAGAAAAGCACCCTTCCACTTCTACCCTCTGTCTTCTATGACCGAGCCAATTCTGTATCCAACTTGTCAGCTCACCTCTAATCCTATGTGACTTCACCTTTTGTACCAGTCTGCCATGAGGGACCTTGTCAAAGGCTTTACTAAAGTCCATATAGATGTTCGGCACAACATCGTTGGCCGAAGGGCCTGTACTGTGCTGTACTGTTCTATGTTCTATGTAGATAACATCCATTGGCCTTCCTTCATCAATCATCTTCGTCACTTCCTCAAAAAACTCAATCAAGTTAGTGAGATACGACCTCCCCTTCACAAAACCATGCTGCCTCTCGCTAATAAGTTCATTTGTTTCCAAATGGGAGTAAATCCTGTCCCGAAGAATCCTCTCTAATAATTTCCCTACCACCGACGTAAAGCTCACCGGCCTATAATTTCCGGGATTATCCTTGCAAAGACCATGGGCCCCGACAACATTCCGGCAATAGTACTGAAGACATGTGCTCCAGAACAAGCGGCACCCTAGCTAAGCTGTTCCAGTACAGCTGCGACATTGGTATCTACCTGGCAATGTGGAAAATTGCCCAGGCATGTCCTATCCACAAAAAGCAGGACAGATCCACCCCGGCCAATTACAGCTCAAACAGCCTACTCTCAATCATCAGTAAAGGGATGGAAGGTGTCATCAACAGTGTCATCAATGGCACTTGCTGAGCAACAACCTGCTCAGTGACGCTCAGTTTGAGTTCCGCCAGGGCCACTCAACTCCTGCCCTCATTACAGTCTTCATTCAAACAAGAACAAAAGAGCTGAACTCAAGAGGTGAGGTGAGAGTGACTGCCCTTGACATCAAGGTGGCAACTGACTGAGTATGGCATCAAGGATCCCTTTTTTGTTTCGGAGGACCGGGGACTGCTGGGTAGGGGAAAACTATTTATTTGGACAGTTTTAAAATCTTTGTCTTTTGCGAGGAGCAGCCTTGATAGAACGGGGTGCGGAGCAGACTTTCAGCTGAGCGGTCAATTTCAGTAAGTTACAAGTTAATCCCTTTTTTGTTTCGGAGGACCGGGGACTGCTGGGTAGGGGAAAACTATTTATTTGGGCAGTTTTAAAATCTTTGTCTTTTGCGAGGAGCAGCCTTGATAGAACGGGGTGCGGAGCGGACTTTCAGCTGAGCGGTCAATTTCAGTAAGTTACAAGTTAATCCCTTTTTTGTTTCGGAGGACCGGGGACTGCTGGGTAGGGGAAAACTATTTATTTGGGCAGTTTTAAAATCTTTGTCTTTTGCGAGGAGCAGCCTTGATAGAACGGGGTGCGGAGCGGACTTTCAGCTGAGCGGTCAATTTCAGTAAGTTACAAGTTAATCCCTTTTTTGTTTCGGAGGACCGGGGACTGCTGGGTAGGGGAAAACTATTTATTTGGGCAGTTTTAAAATCTTTGTCTTTTGCGAGGAGCAGCCTTGATAGAACGGGGTGCGGAGCGGACTTTCAGCTGAGCGGTCAATTTCAGTAAGTTACAAGTTAATCCCTTTTTTGTTTCGGAGGACCGGGGACTGCTGGGTAGGGGAAAACTATTTATTTGGGCAGTGGCAGTACCCGAGACACTACACGTGTAGTGTCTCCCACCCACCCTCCTCCTCTAACCAAAAAAAAAGGACTCTAGGGTGTTGATAAGGTAAGCTTTTTATTTAAAACTTCAGTCCGTCGGATTGCTAAGCGAACAAGTTTTGACTTTTTTTTTCGATTGGTTTTTCAGTAGATTTATTGGGAATCTAGAATAGTGGGAATGGAGGTAAAGGCAGTTGTATGTTCCTCCTGCAGAATGTGGGAGGTAGGGGTCGCCAAGAGTGTCCCTGCTGACTGCATCTGCGGGAAGTGCACCCAACTCCAGCTCCTCGCAGACCGCGTTAGGGAACTGGAGCTGGAGCTGGATGAACTTCGGATCATTCGGGAGGCGGAGGGGATTATTGACAGGAGTTATAGGGAGGCAGTCACACCTCAGGTAAAAGAAGTAGGTAGATGGGTTACCGTCAGGGGAAGGAAAGGGAACCAGCAGGCAGTGCAGGGATCCCCTGTGGCCGTTTCCCTCAACAACAGGTATACCGTTTTGGATACTGTTGGGGGGGACGACTTACCAGGGGTAAGCAATGGGGTGCAGGTCTCTGGCACAGAGTCTGTCCCTGTTGCTCAGAAGGGAAAAGGGAAGAGGAGCAGAGCATTAGTCATTGGGGACTCCATAGTTAGGGGAACAGATAGGAGGTTCTGTGGGAACGAGAGAGACTCACGGTTGGTGTGTTGCCTCCCAGGTGCCAGGGTACGTGATGTCTCCGATCGTGTTTTTGGGATCCTTAAGGGGGAGGGGGAGCACCCCCAAGTCGTGGTCCACATAGGCACCAACGACATAGGTAGGAAGAGAGATGGGGATTTAAGGCAGAAATTCAGGGAGCTAGGGTGGAAGCTTAGAGCGAGAACAACCAGAGTTGTTATCTCTGGGTTGTTGCCTGTGCCACGTGCTAGCGAAGAGAGGAATAGGGAGAGAGAGGAGTTGGACACGTGGCTGCAGGGATGGTGTAGGAGGGAGGGTTTTGGTTTCCTGGATAATTGGGGCTCTTTCTGGGGTAGGTGGGACCTCTACAAACAGGATGGTCTTCACCTGAACCAGAGGGGTACCAATATCCTGGGGGGGAGATTTGTTAGTGCTCTTCGGGGGGGTTTAAACTAAATCAGCAGGGGAATGGGAACCTAAATTGCAGTGCCAGTGTACAGGCTGTTGAGAGTAGTGAGGTAGGGGATAAGGTTACAGGGACGCAAGAGGGCACTGGCAAGCAAGAACTTGGTTTAAAGTGTGTCTACTTCAACGCCAGGAGCATCCGGAATAAGGTGGGTGAGCTTGCAGCATGGGTTGGTACCTGGGATCCTGATGTTGTGGCCATTTCGGAGACATGGGTAGAGCAGGGGCAGGAATGGATGTTGCAGGTTCCGGGATTTAGATGTTTCAGAAAGAACAGAGAAGAGGGTAAAAGAGGGGGGGGTGTGGCATTGTTAATCAAGGAAAGTATTACAGCGGCAGAAAGGACGTTTGAGGACTCGTCTACTGAGGTAGTATGGGCCGAGGTTAGAAACAGGAGAGGAGAGGTCACCCTGTTGGGAGTTTTCTATAGACCTCCGAATAGTTCCAGAGATGTAGAGGAAAGGATAGCGAAGATGATTCTCGACAGGAGCGAGAGTAACAGGGTAGTGGTTATGGGGGACTTTAACTTTCCAAATATTGACTGGAAATACTATAGTTCGAGTACTTTAGATGGGTCTGTTTTTGTCCAGTGTGTGCAGGAGGGTTTTCTGACACAGTATGTGGACAGGCCAACCAGGGGCGATGCCACATTGGATTTGGTACTGGGTAATGAACCCGGCCAGGTGTTCGATTTAGATGTAGGTGAGCACTTTGGCGATAGTGATCACAATTCGGTTAGGTTTACCTTAGCGATGGGCAGGGACAGGTATATACCGCAGGGCAAGAATTATAGCTGGGGGAAAGGAAATTATGACGCGATTAGGCAAGATTTAGGATGTGTAGGATGGGGAAGGAAACTGCAGGGGATGGGCACAAACGAAATGTGGAGCTTATTCAAGGAGCAGCTAAGGCGTGTCCTTGATAAGTATGTACCTGTCAGGCAGGGAGGAAGTTGTCGAGCAAGGGAGCCGTGGTTTACTCAAGAAGTTGAAGCGCTTGTCAAGAGGAAGAGGGCGGCTTATGTTAGGATGAGACGTGAAGGCTCAGTTAGGGCGCTTGAGAGTTACAAGCTAGCCAGGAAGGATCTAAAGGGAGGGCTAAGAAGAGCAAGGAGAGGACACGAGAAGTCATTGGCGGATAGGATCAAAGAAAACCCTAAGGCTTTCTATAGGTATATCAGGAATAAACGAATGATAAGAGTTAGAACAGGGCCAATCAAGGATAGTAGTGGGAAGTTGTGTGCGGAATCAGAGGAGATAGGGGAAGCGTTAAATGAATATTTTTCGTCAGTATTTACAGTAGAGAAAGAAAATGTTGCCGAGGAGATTACTGAGATACAGCCTACTAGGCTAGATGGGATTGAGATTCACAAGGAGGAGGTGTTAGCAATTTTGGAAAGAGTGAAAATAGATAAGTCCCCTGGGCCAGATGGGATTTATCCTAGGATTCTCTGGGAAGCCAGGGAGGAGATTGCAGAGCCGTTGTTGTTGATCTTCAAGTCGTCATTGTCGACAGGAGTAGTGCCGGAGGACTGGAGGATAGCAAATGTTGTCCCCTTGTTCAAGAAGGGGAGTAGAGACAGCCCTGGTAATTATAGACCTGTGAGCCTTACTTCGGTTGTGGGTAAAATGTTGGAAAAGGTTATAAGAGACAGGATTTATAATCATCTTGAAAAGAATAAGTTCATTTGCGATAGTCAGCACGGTTTTGTGAAAGGTAGGTCGTGCCTCACAAACCTTATTGAGTTTTTCGAGAAGGTGACCAAACAGGTGGATGAGGGTAAAGCCGTGGATGTGGTGTATATGGATTTCAGTAAGGCGTTTGATAAGGTTCCCCACGGTAGGCTATTGCAGAAAATACGCAAGTATGGGGTTGAAGGTGATTTAGAGCTTTGGATCAGAAATTGGCTAGCTGAAAGAAGACAGAGGGTGGTGGTTGATGGCAAATGTTCATCCTGGAGTTTAGTTACTAGTGGTGTACCGCAAGGTTCTGTTTTGGGGCCACTGCTGTTTGTCATTTTTATAAACGACCTGGATGAGGGTGTAGAAGGGTGGGTTAGTAAATTTGCGGATGACACGAAGGTCGGTGGAGTTGTGGATAGTGTCGAAGGGTGTTGTAGGGTACAGAGGGACATAGATAGGCTGCAGAGCTGGGCTGAGAGATGGCAAATGGAGTTTAATGCGGAGAAGTGTGAGGTGATTCACTTTGGAAGGAGTAACAGCAATGCAGAGTACTGGGCTAATGGGAAGATTCTTGGTAGTGTAGATGAGCAGAGAGATCTTGGTATCCAGGTACATAAATCCCTGAAAGTTGCTACCCAGGTTAATAGGGCTGTTAAGAAGGCATATGGTGTGTTAGCCTTTATTAGTAGGGGGATCGAGTTTCAGAGCCACGGGGTCATGATGCAGCTGTACAAAACTCTGGTGAGGCCGCACCTGGAGTATTGCGTGCAGTTCTGGTCACCGCATTATAGGAAGGATGTCGAAGCTTTGGAAAGGGTGCAGAGGAGATTTACTAGGATGTTGCCTGGTATGGAAGGAAGGTCTTACGAGGAAAGGCTGAGGGACTTGGGGTTGTTTTCGTTAGAGAGAAGGAGGAGGAGAGGTGACTTAATAGAGACATACAAGATAATCAGAGGGTTAGATAGGGTGGATAGTGAGAGTCTTTTTCCTCGGATGAGGATGGCAAACACGAGGGGACATAGCTTTAAGTTGAGGGGTGAAAGATATAGGACAGATGTCAGAGGTAGTTTCTTTACGCAGAGAGTAGTAGGGGCGTGGAACGCCCTGCCTGCAACAGTAGTAGACTCGCCAACTTTAAGGGCATTTAAGTGGTCATTGGATAGACATATGGATGTAAATGGAATAGTGTAGGTCAGATGATCGGCGCAACATCGAGGGCCGAAGGGCCTGTACTGCGCTGTAATATTCTAATTCTAAAAAGGAGCCCTGGCAAAACTGAGGTCAATGGGAATCAGGGAGAAAACTCTCCACTGGCAGCAGTCATAGCTAGCTCAAAGGAAGATGGTTGTGGTTGTTGGAGGTCAAACATCTGAGCTCCAGGACATCACTGCAGGAGTTCCTCAGTGTCTTAGGCCCAATCATCTTCAGCTGCTTCACCAATGACCTTCCTTCAATCATAAGGTCAGAAGTGGGGATGTTCGCTGATGATTGCACAGTGTTCAGCACCATTCGTGACTCCTCAGATACTGAAGCAGTCCGTGTAGAAATGCAGCAAGACCAGGACGATATCCAGGCTTGGGCTGATAAGTGGCACGTACCATTCGCGCCACACAAGTGCCAGACAATGACCATCTCCAACAAGAGAGAATCTAACCATCTCCCCTTCACATTCAATGGCATTACCATCACTGAATCCCCCACTATCAACATCCTAGGGGCTACCATTGACCAGAAACTAAACTGGAGTAGCCATATAAATACCATGGCTACAACAGCAGGTCAGAGGCTAGGAATTCTGTTGCGAGTAACTCACCTCCTGACTCCCCATAAACTGTCCACCATCTTCAAGGCACAAGTCAGGAGTCTGATGGAATACTCTCCCCTTGCCTGGATGGCTGCAGCTCCAACACTCAAGAAGCTCGACACCATCCAGGACAAAGCAGCCCGCTTGATTGGCACCCCATCTACAAACATTCATTCCCTCCACCACCAACGCACAGTGGCAGCAGTGTGTACCATCTGCTCGATAAACTGCAGCAAAGCACCAAGTCTCCTTAGACAGCACCTTCCAAATCTGAGACCTTCACCAACTATAAGGACAAGGGCAACAAATGCATGGGAACACCACCACCTGCAAGCCCCCCGACAAGTCATAAACCATCCTGACTTGGAACTATATCGCCGTTCCTTCACTGTCACTGGTTCAAAATCGTGGAATTCCCTTCCTAACAGCACTGTGGGTCTACCTACCCGAAATGGACTGCAGAGGTTCAAGAAGGCAGATCACCACTACCTTCTCAAGGGCAATTAGGGATAAGCAATAAATCCTGGCACAGTCTGCAATGCCCACATCCCATCAGTAAATTAAAAAAAAAATATTTATTTGTATGAGATGCCGATTGACATTATATTCCTGTATTTGATCAAGTGTAGTACCTGTTCTTACCAGTGCGTACTTGGCAGAGAAGAGACCATGGTCATTGCCTTTTGATCCTGGGGAAGCTTTGAGTAAAATGGCAATAACCAATCTTCGAACTTCAGGCCAGGGAATGCGCAACACCGTTCGGGTGGTCGTGAAGGACAAGGAAGGAGATGCACCGGTAAATCGCACCTTCTTCATCAAGAAGATCCTCCTCGATTGCTGTGGATTTCAAGCTACAGACATCCTCTGCCTGCAGGATTTCCCCAGCAGTGGATACTTCGACGTGACGTTCCGGAACGTGGCGGGATGCATCAAGTTCCTGAAGGCGTTCAAGGAGAAAGGGGACCAGGCGCCACTGTCGATCCTCACAGCAGAGCCGCTCTTCACGCTTCCGTCACAACGGGACCAGGTGGGGACGATTCACCTCTACAACCCCCATGTTCCGGTGGTGGATGTACTCACCTTTCTCGCCAGGTACGTCGAGGTGGCCGGCAGCAGCACTGATGTCAAGGACCCGTTTTGGATTTGGACCAGCAAGTGGCAGGTCAAGGTGACCTTGAAGGTCGATGCCAGTGGAGCCATCATCCACCCTCCCTCCAGCTTCGCGATCGGGGGAAGTCGAGGCTTCTTGGTCTACACTCGGCAGCCCAGCTTTTTCTGCACCTGTGGCAAATCTGGTCACGTGGCAGCAAACTGCAGCACGGTTGTTTGCAAAAACTGCAAGGAGGAAGGCCATCAGACCAAGGACTGTAAGCAGACTAAGTGTTGCAACTTGTGTGGTGAGGCAGGCCACCTCTACAAAACTTTCCCCATACGCTGCCTCAGTTATGCTGAGGCGGCAAGGTCCAGGGAAAGACCAGGAGAATGTTCGACGAAGGCGTCCAGTGTTTGAAAGGAGACAAGCAACCCTCTCCGCAGTGAGGAACTTCTACCTGAGAAGGAGAAGGAAGGGGAGGCAGCTGAAACCAGCGACCCAGCACCTACCCTGCACCCAGAAACTCCTCCTCCAAAAACAGAATCAATGGAGGAGGAAGCAGCAGATGGACAAACAGGTCAGTGGTAAGTGGTACAAAGGAAAACCACAAAGAAAAAACCTCCAAATGTGGAACAGGCCACCACCCAAACCAGTGGCAAGAGGAGGCTACCTTCTGAGAGACTACAACAGCTCCTCTTCACTGGACGGGGAAATGCTGGAATGATGGCCCCTTCAAAGGTGGCTGCAGAACTCCAAGGAGCTGGAAGATAAAGCCCCCCAGTCCCCCGGCACTGGAAGCTGTGATGGGCCCGGCATGCCCCAACCCCATAGCAACACATGTAACAACGTGGCCAACGCATCCCAGCTCCGGGACACCGGGAGCAAAGACACGTCTGGCGCACCTCAGCTCCGGGAAGCCGGGAGCAGTGATGTTTTTGAGGAGGAACAGAGGGAAGCAGCAGAGGACAACCCAATCCTTGCTGCCGACAAGACCCCCCCGATGTCACCCCAGCGGAACAAACTCTGCACGAAAAACCAGGAGGGGTTTCTGAGCCCAACTAATGTGAAGCAGCTACGTACACTATGAGTATGCAGGAACATCCCGAAGGACTGGGACTAGCAAGGACAAATGGTATGGGAAGCAACAACCAGCTTTTAAAAAATGGGTATAAGGATTGCTTCCATTAATGTGCATAGCATTAAATCCACTATGAGATGTGTTTCAACCTTGGATTACCTCGCTGAGGTCAAAGCCGACCTATTGTTTCTGCAGGAGTGTGGAATAACACACCTCAGCTCCGACAGGCAGTGGTCGCGATGGTGGTTCCACGGGCCATCGATCTGGTCAGGGGGTAATGATTTCCGTTCCTCCGGCCTGGGTATTCTGCTGCGGGGAGGTAACTTCACCATCTCCGAAGTTAAGGAGGTGTTGGGTGGTCACCTCCTCGTAACTGATGTAATGTACAACAACGCTCCGCTCCGGTTGATCAATGTGTACGCCCCGGTACAACGCAGCGAGCGGCTGACCGTCTTCCAGCAGCTCCCACTGCTGCTGGTGACGTCCAGGCTGGTCATCCTAGACGGTGACTTTAACTGCATCATCGATGCGGCTGGACGATCGGCAGTGACGACAGCAAACTGGACGCTACGTCCAGATTCCAAATAGAAACAGTTAAAGATGCCAAACTGCATGGCGTCTTCAGCAAACCTGCAGACGGAGCGCAGCGCAGATACACATGGTCACGATCGGACGGGTCTGCCCATTCAAGGATTGACTTCCTGTTTATGTCCCGTGCTGTCACGGTCGGATCCACCGACGTCAAGCCGGTGTTCTTCTCCTACCACTGCCTCTTACTGGCTGACTGTCACTTACAGGATGACCAGCGGGTTGGCAGAGGGACGTGGAAGCTCAATGCTACACTGCTGACCCCAGAGAACGTTGAGGAACTCAAAAGGGATTACAAAGGTTGGAGGACCGTGAAACCCCTCTTTGAATCTCCAGTTCACGAGTGGGAAGCAATCAAGGAGAACATCAAGAGGTTCTTTATCCACAAAGGTGTTCAGAGGGCGAGAGAGAGACAGAGGGAAATGTCCCGACTCCAGACAAAGTATGCAAAATCTGCTCCGGCTGCAGTCGATGGGGGTCGAGGTCAAGGAGGACCTCCAAGAGGTGAAGAGCCAGCAGGCCTCGCTCTTTGCCACGGAGGCCTCCAAGATCATCTTCCAGTCCAGAGTCCGCTCCATTGAGCAGGATGAGACGTGCTCGCGTTACTTCTTCCAAAAGGTACAGAGAGAGAGCTCTGTTATCAGCAACCTGAAGGAAGAGGATCGTTCCATGATGTCTTCGCAGTCCGACATACTAAGGATCAGCAAATCCTTTTATGCTGGGCTGTGTGACACAAAGCCCACAGACAGCAGAGCCTCCCAGTCCTTCCAGTCATCTATCACGGAGGTCTTAGATGACAGCAGGAGGGAGAGACTGGACAAGCCGCTAACTCTGGACGAACTGACAAAGGCCGTCAAGTCCTTCGAGACGAGTAAAACACCCAGAAGCGATGGCTTACCGGTTGAGTTGTATTCGGCACTGTGGGACTGGGTCGGCCCGGACCTGCTGGAAGTATACGAGAGTATGCTCCTGGCCGGCAGCATGTCAGAATCCATGAGGAAAGGCATCATCACCCTCATTTACAAGCGGAAGGGGGAGAGGGCAGAAATCAAAATTGGCAGCCCATCTCACTGCTTAATGTTAACTACAAGATTCTGTCCAAAATCATAGTCAGTCGAGTCAAGTCTGCTCTGGAGTCGGTGATCCACCCTGATCAGACCTGTACTGTACCCGGTAGGAAGATCTCTGATTGTCCCGCACTACTCAGGGATACGATCGCCTATGTACGGGACAGGAGGGTGGACACCTGCCTCATCAGCCTGGACCAGGAGAAGGCTTTTGACAGGATATCGCACACCTGCATGATGGACGTGCTTTCCAAAATGGGGTTTAGGGAGGGAATCTGCAATTGGATCAAACTGCTCTACACAAACATCAGTAGCACAGTCTCAATCAATGGGTGGGAATGGGAAAGTTTCCCGATCCAATCTGGAGTCAGACAGGGCAGTTCTCTCTCCCCGGTCTTGTTTGTTTGCTGTATTGAACCCTTTGCTGAGTCTATTAACAAGGATGCAAGCATAAGAGGGGTGACAATCCCAGGCAGCGGAGGTACTGAGGTTAAAACTTCCCTGTACATGGACGACGTCGCCGTCTTCTGCTCGGATCTGCTGTCCGTGCGCAGACCGATGAGCATCTGCGACTTGCTCGGACTGGCCTCGGGAGCCAAAGTTAACCACGGCAAGAGCGAGGCCATGTTCTTTGGGAACTGGGCTGACCGATCCTTTGTCTCCTTCACCGTCAGGCCTGACTACCTGAAGGTGCTGGGGATATGGTTCGGAAGGGCTGGGGCGTGCACCAAAGCCTGGGAGGAGCGAGTAGCCAAGGTACAACACAAGCTGAGCGTGTGGGAGCAGCGATCTCTCTCCATTGTGGGCAAGAACCTGGTCATCAGGTGCGAGGCGCTCACGTTGTTGCTGTACGTGGCACAGGTCTGGCCCATACCCCACTCCTGCGCTATGGCAGTCACCCGAGCCATTTTCCACTTCATCTGGGGATCTAAAATGGACCGGGTCTGGAGGGACACGATGTTCAAACCTCTGGATAAGGGCGGGAAAAATAAACCCAACGTGGCCCTAGTCCTGATGACCACCTTCATGTGCGGCTGCATCAAGCTGTGTGTAGATCTCCAGTACGCAAACGCCAAGTGTCACTACGTGCTGTGGTTCTATCTGTCCCCGGTGTTGCGAAGGATGGGCCTGGTCACATTGCCGCGGAACGCTCCATGCAGTTGGACCGTGCCGTACCACCTATCCTTCGTGGAGCAGTTTCTGCGGGAAAACGCCTTTGACCACTGATCCATCAGGCAGTGGTCTGCACGGAATGTCCTCAAGGCCCTACGGGAAAAGGAGACAGTGGATCCTGTCGGATGGTTCCCCGAGCAGACCGCCAAAGTCATTTGGAGGTATGCCTCATCACCAGAACTTTCAAATAAGCAACATTATGTAGCTTGGCTGGTGTTGGGAAGCACTCTCCCCGTCGGATCCTTCCTGCACGCCTGAAGTCTCGCCCCCTCCGAGCAATGCCCTCAAGGTGGCTGTGGTGGGGAAGAGACGGTTGCCCACCTCCTCCTGGAATATGTCTTTGCAAAGCAGGTGTGGAAAGAGATGCAGTGGTTTTTGTCGAGGTTCATCCCAAGCAGCTCTGTAATAGTGCAGTCTGTGCTCTACGGGCTGTTCCCAAGGACGCACACTGAGACAAACATCAACTGCTGCTGGAGGACGATCAATTCGGCCCCTTGATCTGCCCGAAACTTGCTGGTCTTCCAGCGCAAAGAGTTGTCCACGACCGAATGTTGCAGACTGGCACATTCCAAGGTCCAGGACTACGTGCTGAGGAACGCACTAAAGCTTGGGGCAGCCGCAGCAAAGGCTAAATGGGGAAGGACCACTGTGTAAGGTCCCCCCACCAAGCTGAACTGAGGGGCTGGATCCATGGGAAACCCCTCGAACCGTATCGGGAAAATTTTTAATTGCTGCAAAATGTAAAAATGTAATTGGCATGACAAATGTGAAATGGAAGGGTTGTGCGGCAACTCATGAATGTAATGAAGCAAACTTACCTCCTTTCCACTATTTGTATTTTTTGACTTGGTGCTGTTTGAAAGTGGCAATGTAATTATTACAGATTGCTATGAATATAGTATATTTTGGAAAAAAACAATAAAATTATATTTCTGTAAATTGAATAAGGTGCAGATTGACATTATATTTCAGTATTTGAAAAAGATTCTGATTGACTTTATATTTCAGTATTTGAATAAGATGACGATTGACTTTATATTTCGGTATTTGAATAAGATTCCGATTGACATTATATTTCTGAATTTGAATAAGATTCTGATTGACTTTATATTTCAGTATTTGAATAAGATGCCGATTGACTTTATATTTCAGTATTTGAATAAGATGACGATTGACTTTATATTTCGGTATTTGAATAAGATTCCGATTGACATTATATTTCTGTATTTGAATAAGATTCTGATTGACTTTATATTTCGGTATTTGAATAAGATGCTGATTGACTTTATATTTCAGTATTTGAAAAAGATACCGATTGACTTTATATTTCTGTATTTGAATAAGATGCCGATTGACATTATATTTCAGTATTTGAAAAAGATACCGATTGACTTTATATTTCAGTATTTGAATAAGATTCTGATTGACTTTATATTTCGGTATTTGAATAAGATGCCGATTGACATTATATTTCAGTATTTGAATAAGATTCCGATTGACTTTATATTTCGGTATTTGAATCAGATGCCGATTGACATTATATTTCAGTATTTGAATAAGATGCCGATTGACATTATATTTCTGTATTTGAATAAGCTTCCGATTGACTTTATATTTCGGTATTTGAATAAGATGCCGATTGACTTTATATTTCTGTATTTGAATAAGATTCCGATTGACTTTATATTTCGGTATTTGAATAAGATGCCGATTGACTTTGTATTTCAGTATTTGAATAAGATGCCGATTGACATTATATTTCGGTATTTGAATAAGATGCCGATTGACTTTATATTTCTGTATTTGAATAAGATTCCGATTGACTTTATATTTCTGTATTTGAATAAGATGCCGATTGACTTTATATTTCTGTATTTGAATAAGATTCCGATTGACTTTATATTTCAGTATTTGAATAAGATGCCGATTGACTTTATATTTCGGTATTTGAATAAGATGCCGATTGACTTTATATTTCGGTATTTGAATAAGATGCCGATTGACTTTATATTTCGGTATTTGAATAAGATGCCGATTGACATTATATTCCTGTATTTGAATAAGATGCCGATTGACTTTATATTTCGGTATTTGAATAAGATGCCGATTGACTTTATATTTCGGTATTTGAATAAGATGCCGATTGACATTATATTTCAGTATTTGAATAAGATGCCGATTGACTTTATATTTCGGTATTTGAATAAGATGCCGATTGACTTTATATTTCAGTATTTGAATAAGATGCCGATTGACTTTATATTTCGGTATTTGAATAAGATGCCGATTGACTTTATATTTCGGTATTTGAATAAGATGCCGATTGACTTTATATTTCGGTATTTGAATAAGATGCCGATTGACATTATATTTCTGTATTTGAATATGATGCCGATTGACATTATATTTCTGTATTTGAATAAGATGCCGATTGACTTTATATTTCGGTATTTGAATAAGATGCCGATTGACATTATATTTCTGTATTTGAATAAGATGCTGATTGACTTTATATTTCAGTATTTGAATAAGATGCCGATTGACATTATATTTCTGTATTTGAATAAGATGCCGATTGACTTTATATTTCGGTATTTGAATAAGATGCCGATTGACATTATATTTCTGTATTTGAATAAGATGCTGATTGACTTTATATTTCGGTATTTGAATAAGATGCCGATTGACATTATATTTCTGTATTTGAATAAGATGCCGATTGACTTTATATTTCGGTATTTGAATAAGATGCCGATTGACATTATATTTCTGTATTTGAATAAGATGCTGATTGACTTTATATTTCAGTATTTGAATAAGATGCCGATTGACTTTATATTTCAGTATTTGAATAAGATGCCGATTGAGATTATATTTCTGTATTTGAATAAGATGCCGATTGACATTATATTTCTGTATTTGAATAAGATTCCGATTGACTTTATATTTCTGTATTTGAATAAGATGCCGATTGACTTTATATTTCAGTATTTGAATAAGATGCCGATTGACATTATATTTCTGTATTTGAATAAGATGTCGATTGACTTTATATTTCTGTATTTGAATAAGATGCCGATTGACATTATATTTCTGTATTTGAATAAGATGCCGATTGACATTATATTTCAGTATTTGAATATGATGCCGATTGACTTTATATTTCTGTATTTGAATAAGATGCCGATTGACTTTATATTTCTGTATTTGAATAAGATTCCGATTGACTTTATATTTCTGTATTTGAATAAGATGCCGATTGACTTTATATTTCTGTATTTGAATAAGATGTCGATTGACTTTATATTTCTGTATTTGAATAAGATGCCGATTGACATTATATTTCTGTATTTGAATAAGATGCCGATTGACATTATATTTCAGTATTTGAATATGATGCCGATTGACTTTATATTTCAGTATTTGAATACGATGCCGATTGACATTATATTTCTGTATTTGAATAAGATGCCGATTGACATTATATTTCAGTATTTGAAAAAGATGCCGATTGACATTATTTTTCTGTATTTGAATAAGATGCCGATTGACTTTATATTTCTGTATTTGAATAAGATGCCGATTGACATTATATTTCAGTATTTGAAAAAGATGCCGATTGAAATTATATTTCTGTATTTGAATAAGATGCCGATTGACTTTATATTTCTGTATTTGAATAAGATGCCGATTGACTTTATATTTAAGTATTTGAATAAGATGCCGATTGACATTATATTTCAGTATTTGAAAAAGATGCCGATTGACATTATATTTCTGTATTTGAATAAGATGCCGATTGACTTTATATTTCTGTATTTGAATAAGATGCCGATTGACATTATATTTCAGTATTTGAAAAAGATGCCGATTGACATTATTTTTCTGTATTTGAATAAGATGCCGATTGACATTATATTTCAGTATTTGAAAAAGATGCCGATTGACATTATTTTTCTGTATTTGAATAAGATGCCGATTGACTTTATATTTCTGTATTTGAATAAGATGCCGATTGACATTATAGTTCAGTATTTGAAAAAGATGCCGATTGACATTATTTTTCTGTATTTGAATAAGATGCCGATTGACATTATATTTCAGTATTTGAAAAAGATGCCGATTGACATTATTTTTCTGTATTTGAATAAGATGCCGATTGAGTTTATATTTCTGTATTTGAATAAGATGCCGATTGACATTATATTTCAGTATTTGAAAAAGATGCCGATTGACATTATTTTTCTGTATTTGAATAAGATGCCGATTGAGTTTATATTTCTGTATTTGCATAAGATGCCGATTGACATTATATTTCAGTATTTGAAAAAGATGCCGATTGACATTATTTTTCTGTATTTGAATAAGATGCCGATTGAGTTTATATTTCTGTATTTGAATAAGATGCCGATTGACATTATATTTCAGTATTTGAATAAGATGCCGATTGACTTTATATTTCAGTATTTGAATAAGATGCCGATTGACTTTATTTTTCTGTATTTGAATAAGATGCCGATTGACATTATATTTCAGTATTTGAATAAGATGCCGATTGACTTTATATTTCAGTATTTGAATAAGATGCCGATTGACTTTATATTTCAGTATTTGCAAAAGATGCCGATTGACTTTATATTTCAGTATTTGAAAAAGATGCCGATTGACATTATATTTCAGTATTTGAATAAGATGCCGATTGACTTTATATTTCGGTATTTGAATAAGATGCCGATTGACTTTATATTTCTGTATTTGAATAATATTCCGATTGACATTATATTTCTATTTTGGAATAATATTCCGATTGACATTATATTTCTATTTTGGAATAATATTCCGATTGATATTATATTTCTATTTTGGAATAATATTCCGATTGACATTATATTTCAGTATTTGAATAAGATGCCGATTGACATTATATTTCTGTATTGGAATAATATTCCGATTGACTTTATATTTCTATTTTGGAATAATATTCCGATTGACATTATATTTCTATTTTGGAATAATATTCCGATTGATATTATATTTCAGTATTTGAATAAGATGCCGATTGACATTATATTTCTGTATTGGAATAATATTCCGATTGACATTATATTTCTATTTTGGAATAATATTCCGATTGACATTATATTTCTATTTTGGAATAATATTCCGATTGATATTATATTTCAGTATTTGAATAAGATGCCGATTGACTTTATATTTCGGTATTTGAATAAGATGCCGATTGACATTATATTTCAGTATTTGAATAAGATGCCGATTGACTTTATATTTCTGTATTTGAATAAGATGCCGATTGACTTTATATTTCAGTATTTGAATAAGATGCCGATTGACATTATATTTCTGTATTTGAATAAGATGCCGATTGACTTTATGTTTCTGTATTTGAATACGATGCCGATTGAGATTATATTTCAGTATTTGAATAAGATGCTGATTGACATTATATTTCAGTATTTGAATAAGATGCCGATTGACTTTATGTTTCTGTATTTGAATACGATGCCGATTGAGATTATATTTCAGTATTTGAATAAGATGCCGATTGACATTATATTTCTGTATTTGAATAAGATGCTGATTGACATTATATTTCAGTATTTGAATAAGATGCCGATTGACATTATATTTCTGTATTTGAATACGATGCCGATTGAGATTATATTTCAGTATTTGAATAAGATGCCGATTGACTTTATATTTCGGTATTTGAAAAAGATGCCGATTGACTTTGTATTTCGGTATTTGAAAATGTTGCCGATTGACTTTATATTTCGGTATTTTAAAAACATGCCGATTGACTTTATATTTCTGTCTTTGAATAAGATGCCGATTGACATTATATTTCTGTATTTGAATAAGATTCCGATTGACATTATATTTCGGTATTTGAATAAGATTCCGATTGACTTTATATTTCGGTATTTGAATAAGATTCCGATTGACATTATATTTCAGTATTTGAATAAGATGCCGATTGACATTATATTTCTGTATTTGAATAAGATGCCGATTGACATTATATTTCAGTATTTGAAAAAGATGCCGATTGACTTTATATTTCTGTATCTGAATAAGATTCCGATTGACATTATATTTCAGTATTTGAAAAAGATGCCGATTGACATTATATTTCAGTATTTGAATAAGATTCCGATTGACATTACATTTCAGTCCTTGAATAAGATGCCGATTGACATTATATTTCTGTATTTGAATCAGATGCCGATTGACATTATATTTCAGTATTTGAATAAGATGCCGATTGACATTATATTTCTGTATTTGAATACGATGCCGATTGAGATTATATTTCAGTATTTGAATAAGATGCCGATTGACTTTATATTTCGGTATTTGAATAAAATTCCGATTGACATTATATTTCAGTATTTGAATAAGATTCCGATTGACTTTATATTTCGGTATTTGAATAAGATTCCGATTGACATTATATTTCAGTATTTGAATAAGATGCCGATTGACATTATATTTCTGTATTTGAATAAGATGCCGATTGACATTATATTTCTGTAGTTGAATACGATGCCGATTGAGATTATATTTCAGTATTTGAATAAGATGCCGATTGACTTTATATTTCGGTATTTGAATAAAATTCCGATTGACATTATATTTCAGTATTTGAATAAGATTCCGATTGACTTTATATTTCGGTATTTGAATAAGATTCCGATTGACATTATATTTCAGTATTTGAATAAGATGCCGATTGACATTATATTTCTGTATTTGAATAAGATGCCGATTGACATTATATTTCAGTATTTGAAAAAGATGCCGATTGACTTTATATTCCTGTATCTGAATAAGATTCCGATTGACATTATATTTCAGTATTTGAAAAAGATGCCGATTGACATTATATTTCAGTATTTGAATAAGATTCCGATTGACATTACATTTCAGTATTTGAATAAGATGCCGATTGACATTATATTTCTGAATTTGAATCAGATGCCGATTGACATTATATTTCAGTATTTGAATAAGATGCCGATTGACATTATATTTCGGTATTTGAAAAAGATGCCGATTGACTTTGTATTTCGGTATTTGAAAATGTTGCCGATTGACTTTATATTTCGGTATTTTAAAAACATGCCGATTGACTTTATATTTCTGTCTTTGAATAAGATGCCGATTGACATTATATTTCTGTATTTGAATAAGATTCCGATTGACATTATATTTCGGTATTTGAATAAGATTCCGATTGACTTTATATTTCGGTATTTGAATAAGATTCCGATTGACATTATATTTCAGTATTTGAATAAGATGCCGATTGACATTATATTTCTGTATTTGAATAAGATGCCGATTGACATTATATTTCAGTATTTGAAAAAGATGCCGATTGACTTTATATTTCTGTATCTGAATAAGATTCCGATTGACATTATATTTCAGTATTTGAAAAAGATGCCGATTGACATTATATTTCAGTATTTGAATAAGATTCCGATTGACAGTACATTTCAGTCCTTGAATAAGATGCCGATTGACATTATATTTCTGTATTTGAATCAGATGCCGATTGACATTATATTTCAGTATTTGAATAAGATGCCGATTGACATTATATTTCTGTATTTGAATACGATGCCGATTGAGATTATATTTCAGTATTTGAATAAGATGCCGATTGACTTTATATTTCGGTATTTGAATAAAATTCCGATTGACATTATATTTCAGTATTTGAATAAGATTCCGATTGACTTTATATTTCGGTATTTGAATAAGATTCCGATTGACATTATATTTCAGTATTTGAATAAGATGCCGATTGACATTATATTTCTGTATTTGAATAAGATGCCGATTGACATTATATTTCAGTATTTGAAAAAGATGCCGATTGACTTTATATTTCTGTATCTGAATAAGATTCCGATTGACATTATATTTCAGTATTTGAAAAAGATGCCGATTGACATTATATTTCAGTATTTGAATAAGATTCCGATTGACATTACATTTCAGTATTTGAATAAGATGCCGATTGACATTATATTTCTGAATTTGAATCAGATGCCGATTGACATTATATTTCAGTATTTGAATAAGATGCCGATTGACATTATATTTCAGTATTTGAATAAGATGCCGATTGACTATATATTTCAGTCTTTGAATAAGATTCCGATTGACATTATATTTCAGTATTTGAATAAGATTCCGATTGACATTATATTTCTGTATTTGAATAAGATTCCGTTTGACATTATTTTTCAGTATTTGAATAAGATTCCGATTGACATGATATTTCAGTATTTGAATAAGATTCCGATTGACATTATATTTCAGTATTTGAATAAGATGCCGATTGACATTATATTTCTGTATTTGAATAAGATTCCGATTGACATTATATTTCAGTATTTGAATAAGCTTCCGATTGACATTATATTTCAGTATTTGAATAAGATGCCGATTGACATTATATTTCTGTATTTGAATAAGATGCTGATTGACATTATATTTCTGTATTTGAATAAGATTCCGATTGACATTATATTTCAGTATTTGAAAAAGATGCCGATTGACATTATATTTCAGTATTTGAATAAGATTCCGATTGACATTATATTTCTGTATTTGAATCAGATGCCGATTGACATTATATTTCTGTATTTGAATAAGATGCCGATTGACATTATATTTCAGTATTTGAAAAAGATGCCGATTGACTTTATATTTCAGTGTTTGAAAAAGATGCCGATTGACATTATATTTCAGTATTTGAATAAGATTCCGATTGACATTATATTTCAGTATTTGAATAAGATGCCGATTGACATTATATTTCTGTATTTGAATAAGATGCCGATTGACATTATATTTCTGTATTTGAATAAGATTCCGATTGACATTATATTTCAGTATTTGAAAAAGATGCCGATTGACATTATATTTCAGTATTTGAATAAGATGCCGATTGACATTATATTTCTGTATTTGAATAAGGTGCCGATTGACATGATATTTCAGTATTTGAATAAGATTCCGATTGACATTATATTTCTGTATTTGAATAAGATGCCGATTGACATTATATTTCTGTATTTGAATAAGATTCCGATTGACATTATATTTCAGTATTTGAATAAGATTCCGATTGACATTATATTTCAGTATTTGAATAAGATGCCGATTGACATTATATTTCTGTATTTGAATAAGATTCCGATTGACATTATACTTCAGTATTTGAAAAAGATGCCGATTGACATTATATTTCAGTATTTGAATAAGATTCCGATTGACATTATATTTCAGTATTTGAATCAGATGCCGATTGAAATTATATTTCTGTATTTGAATAAGATGCCGATTGACATTATATTTCTGTATTTGAATAAGATGCCGATTGACATTATATTTCTGTATTTGAATAAGATTCCGATTGACATTATATTTCAGTATTTGAATCAGATGCCGATTGACATTATATTTCTGTATTTGAATAAGATTCCGATTGACTTTATATTTCGGTATTTGAATAAGATTCCGATTGACATTATATTTCAGTATTTGAATAAGATGCCGATTGACATTATATTTCTGTATTTGAATAAGATGCCGATTGACATTATATTTCAGTATTTGAAAAAGATGCCGATTGACTTTATATTTCTGTATCTGAATAAGATTCCGATTGACATTATATTTCAGTATTTGAAAAAGATGCCGATTGACATTATATTTCAGTATTTGAATAAGATTCCGATTGACATTACATTTCAGTATTTGAATAAGATGCCGATTGACATTATATTTCTGAATTTGAATCAGATGCCGATTGACATTATATTTCAGTATTTGAATAAGATGCCGATTGACATTATATTTCGGTATTTGAAAAAGATGCCGATTGACTTTGTATTTCGGTATTTGAAAATGTTGCCGATTGACTTTATATTTCGGTATTTTAAAAACATGCCGATTGACTTTATATTTCTGTCTTTGAATAAGATGCCGATTGACATTATATTTCTGTATTTGAATAAGATTCCGATTGACATTATATTTCGGTATTTGAATAAGATTCCGATTGACTTTATATTTCGGTATTTGAATAAGATTCCGATTGACATTATATTTCAGTATTTGAATAAGATGCCGATTGACATTATATTTCTGTATTTGAATAAGATGCCGATTGACATTATATTTCAGTATTTGAAAAAGATGCCGATTGACTTTATATTTCTGTATCTGAATAAGATTCCGATTGACATTATATTTCAGTATTTGAAAAAGATGCCGATTGACATTATATTTCAGTATTTGAATAAGATTCCGATTGACAGTACATTTCAGTCCTTGAATAAGATGCCGATTGACATTATATTTCTGTATTTGAATCAGATGCCGATTGACATTATATTTCTGTATTTGAATACGATGCCGATTGAGATTATATTTCAGTATTTGAATAAGATGCCGATTGACTTTATATTTCGGTATTTGAATAAAATTCCGATTGACATTATATTTCAGTATTTGAATAAGATTCCGATTGACTTTATATTTCGGTATTTGAATAAGATTCCGATTGACATTATATTTCAGTATTTGAATAAGATGCCGATTGACATTATATTTCTGTATTTGAATAAGATGCCGATTGACATTATATTTCAGTATTTGAAAAAGATGCCGATTGACTTTATATTTCTGTATCTGAATAAGATTCCGATTGACATTATATTTCAGTATTTGAAAAAGATGCCGATTGACATTATATTTCAGTATTTGAATAAGATTCCGATTGACATTACATTTCAGTATTTGAATAAGATGCCGATTGACATTATATTTCTGAATTTGAATCAGATGCCGATTGACATTATATTTCAGTATTTGAATAAGATGCCGATTGACATTATATTTCAGTATTTGAATAAGATGCCGATTGACTATATATTTCAGTCTTTGAATAAGATTCCGATTGACATTATATTTCAGTATTTGAATAAGATTCCGATTGACATTATATTTCTGTATTTGAATAAGATTCCGTTTGACATTATTTTTCAGTATTTGAATAAGATTCCGATTGACATGATATTTCAGTATTTGAATAAGATTCCGATTGACATTATATTTCAGTATTTGAATAAGATGCCGATTGACATTATATTTCTGTATTTGAATAAGATTCCGATTGACATTATATTTCAGTATTTGAATAAGCTTCCGATTGACATTATATTTCAGTATTTGAATAAGATGCCGATTGACATTATATTTCTGTATTTGAATAAGATGCTGATTGACATTATATTTCTGTATTTGAATAAGATTCCGATTGACATTATATTTCAGTATTTGAAAAAGATGCCGATTGACATTATATTTCAGTATTTGAATAAGATTCCGATTGACATTATATTTCTGTATTTGAATCAGATGCCGATTGACATTATATTTCTGTATTTGAATAAGATGCCGATTGACATTATATTTCAGTATTTGAAAAAGATGCCGATTGACTTTATATTTCAGTGTTTGAAAAAGATGCCGATTGACATTATATTTCAGTATTTGAATAAGATTCCGATTGACATTATATTTCAGTATTTGAATAAGATGCCGATTGACATTATATTTCTGTATTTGAATAAGATGCCGATTGACATTATATTTCTGTATTTGAATAAGATTCCGATTGACATTATATTTCAGTATTTGAAAAAGATGCCGATTGACATTATATTTCAGTATTTGAATAAGATGCCGATTGACATTATATTTCTGTATTTGAATAAGGTGCCGATTGACATGATATTTCAGTATTTGAATAAGATTCCGATTGACATTATATTTCTGTATTTGAATAAGATGCCGATTGACATTATATTTCTGTATTTGAATAAGATTCCGATTGACATTATATTTCAGTATTTGAATAAGATTCCGATTGACATTATATTTCAGTATTTGAATAAGATGCCGATTGACATTATATTTCTGTATTTGAATAAGATTCCGATTGACATTATACTTCAGTATTTGAAAAAGATGCCGATTGACATTATATTTCAGTATTTGAATAAGATTCCGATTGACATTATATTTCAGTATTTGAATCAGATGCCGATTGAAATTATATTTCTGTATTTGAATAAGATGCCGATTGACATTATATTTCTGTATTTGAATAAGATGCCGATTGACATTATATTTCTGTATTTGAATAAGATTCCGATTGACATTATATTTCAGTATTTGAATCAGATGCCGATTGACATTATATTTCTGTATTTGAATAAGATGCCGATTGACATTATATTTCAGTATTTGAAAAAGATGCCGATTGACTTTATATTTCTGTATTTGAATAAGATGCCGATTGACTTTATATTTCAGTATTTGAATAAGATGCCGATTGACTTTATATTTCAGTATTTGAATAAGATGCCGATTGACATTATATTTCTGTATTTGAATAAGATGCCGATTGACATTATATTTCAGTATTTGAATAAGATGCCGATTGACTTTATATTTCTGTATTTGAATACGATGCCGATTGAGATTATATTTCAGTATTTGAATAAGATGCCGATTGACTTTATATTTCTGTATTTGAATACGATGCCGATTGAGATCATATTTCAGTATTTGAATAAGATGCCGATTGACATTATATTTCTGTATTTGAATAAGATGCTGATTGACATTATATTTCTGTATTTGAATAAGATGCCGATTGACTTTATATTTCAGTATTTGGATAAGATGCCGATTGACATTATATTTCTGTATTTGAATACGACGCCGATTGAGATTATATTTCAGTATTTGAATAAGATGCCGATTGACTTTATATTTCGGTATTTGAAAAAGATGCCGATTGACTTTGTATTTCGGTATTTGAAAATGTTGCCGATTGACTTTATATTTCGGTATTTTAAAAACATGCCGATTAACATTATATTTCTGTCTTTGAATAAGATGCCGATTGACTTTATATTTCTGTCTTTGAATAAGATGCCGATTGACATTATATTTCTGTATTTGAATAAGATTCCGATTGACATTATATTTCGGAATTTGAATAAGATTCCGATTGACTTTATATTTCGGTATTTGAATAAGATTCCGATTGACATTATATTTCAGTATTTGAATAAGATGACGATTGACATTATATTATTGTATTTGAATAAGATGCCGATAGACATTATAAATCAGTATTTGAAAAAGATGCCGATTGACTTTATATTTCTGTATCTGAATAAGATTCCGATTGACATTATATTTCAGTATTTGAAAAAGATGCCGATTGACATTATATTTCAGTATTTGAATAAGATTCCGATTGACATTACATTTCAGTATTTGAATAAGATGCCGATTGACATTATATTTCTGTATTTGAATCAGATGCCGATTGACATTATATTTCAGGATTTGAATCAGATGCCGATTGACTTTATATTTCAGTCTTTGAATAAGATTCCGATTGACATTATATTTCAATATTTGAATAAGATTCCGATTGACATTACATTTCAGTATTTGAATAAGATGCCGATTGACATTATATTTCTGTATTTGAATAAGATTCCGTTTGACATTATATTTCAGTATTTGAATAAGATTCCGATTGACATGATATTTCAGTATTTGAATAAGATTCCGATTGACATTATATTTCAGTATTTGAATAAGATGCCGATTGACATTATATTTCAGTATTTGAATAAGATTCCGATTGACATTATATTTCAGTATTTGAATAAGATGCCGATTGTCATTATATTTCAGTATTTGAATAAGATGCCGATTGACATTATATTTCTGTATTTGAATAAGATTCCGATTGACATTATATTTCAGTATTTGAAAAAGATGCCGATTGACATTATATTTCAGTATTTGAATAAGATTCCGATTGACATTATATTTCTGTATTTGAATCAGATGCCGATTGACATTATATTTCTGTATTTGAATAAGATGCCGATTGACATTATATTTCAGTATTTGAAAAAGATGCCGATTGACTTTATATTTCTGTATTTGAATAAGATTCCGATTGACATTATACTTCAGTATTTGAAAAAGATGCCGATTGACATTATATTTCAGTGTTTGAAAAAGATGCCGATTGACATTATATTTCAGTATTTGAATAAGATTCCGATTGACATTATATTTCAGTATTTGAATAAGATGCCGATTGACATTATATTTCTGTATTTGAATAAGATGCCGATTGACATTATATTTCTGTATTTGAATAAGATTCCGATTGACATTATATTTCAGTATTTGAAAAAGATGCCGATTGACATTATATTTCAGTATTTGAATAAGATTCCGATTGACATTATATTTCAGTATTTGAATAAGATGCCGATTGACATTATATTTCTGTATTTGAATAAGATGCCGATTGACATTACATTTCAGTACTTGAATAAGATGCCGATTGACATTATATTTCTGTATTTGAATCAGATGCCGATTGACATTATATTTCAGTATTTGAATAAGATGCCGATTGACATTATATTTCTGTATTTGAATACGATGCCGATTGAGATTATATTTCAGTATTTGAATAAGATGCCGATTGACTTTATATTTCGGTATTTGAATAAAATTCCGATTGACATTATATTTCAGTATTTGAATAAGATTCAGATTGACTTTATATTTCGGTATTTGAATAAGATTCCGATTGACATTATATTTCAGTATTTGAATAAGATGCCGATTGACATTATATTTCTGTATTTGAATAAGATGCCGATTGACATTATATTTCAGTATTTGAAAAAGATGCCGATTGACTTTATATTTCTGTATCTGAATAAGATTCCGATTGACATTATATTTCAGTATTTGAAAAAGATGCCGATTGACATTATATTTCAGTATTTGAATAAGATTCCGATTGACATTACATTTCAGTATTTGAATAAGATGCCGATTGACATTATATTTCTGTATTTGAATCAGATGCCGATTGACATTATATTTCAGTATTTGAATAAGATGCCGATTGACATTATATTTCAGTATTTGAATAAGATGCCGATTGACTTTATATTTCAGTCTTTGAATAAGATTCCGATTGACATTATATTTCAGTATTTGAATAAGATTCCGATTGACATTATATTTCAGTATTTGAATAAGATGCCGATTGACATTATATTTCTGTATTTGAATAAGATTCCGTTTGACATTATTTTTCAGTATTTGAATAAGATTCAGATTGACATGATATTTCAGTATTTGAATAAGATTCCGATTGACATTATATTTCCGTATTTGAATAAGATGCCGATTGACATTATATTTCTGTATTTGAATAAGATTCCGATTGACATTATATTTCAGTATTTGAATAAGCTTCCGATTGACATTATATTTCAGTATTTGAATAAGATGCCGATTGACATTATATTTCTGTATTTGAATAAGATGCTGATTGACATTATATTTCTGTATTTGAATAAGATTCCGATTGACATTATATTTCAGTATTTGAAAAAGATGCCGATTGACATTATATTTCAGTATTTGAATAAGATTCCGATTGACATTATATTTCTGTATTTGAATCATATGCCGATTGACATTATATTTCTCTATTTGAATAAGATGCCGATTGACATTATATTTCAGTATTTGAAAAAGATGCCGATTGACTTTATATTTCTGTATTTGAATAAGATTCCGATTGACATTATATTTCAGTATTTGAAAAAGATGCCGATTGACATTATATTTCAGTGTCTGAAAAAGATGCCGCTTGACATTATATTTCTGTATTTGAATAAGATTCCGATTGACATTATATTTCAGTATTTGAAAAAGATGCCGATTGACATTATATTTCAGTATTTGAATAAGATTCCGATTGACATTATATTTCAGCATTTGAATAAGATGCCGATTGACATTATATTTCTGTATTTGAATAAGGTGCCGATTGACATGATATTTCAGTATTTGAATAAGATTCCGATTGACATTATATTTCTGTATTTGAATAAGATGCCGATTGACATTATATTTCTGTATTTGTATAAGATTCCGATTGACATTATATTTCAGTATTTGAATAAGATTCCGATTGACATTATATTTCAGTATTTGAATAAGATGCCGATTGACATTATATTTCTGTATTTGAATAAGATTCCGATTGACATTATACTTCAGTATTTGAAAAAGATGCCGATTGACATTATATTTCATTATTTGAATAAGATTCCGATTGACATTATATTTCAGTATTTGAATCAGATGCCGATTGAAATTATATTTCTGTATTTGAATAAGATGCCGATTGACATTATATTTCTGTATTTGAATAAGATGCCGATTGACATTATATTTCTGTATTTGAATAAGATTCCGATTGACATTATACTTCAGTATTTGAAAAAGATGCCGATTGACAATATATTTCAGTATTTGAATAAGATTCCGATTGACATTATATTTCAGTATTTGAATCAGATGCCGATTGACATTATATTTCTGTATTTGAATAAGATGCCGATTGACATTATATTTCAGTATTTGAAAAAGATGCCGATTGACTTTATATTTCTGTATTTGAATCAGATGCCGATTGACTTTATATTTCAGTATTTGAATAAGATGCCGATTGACTTTATATTTCAGTATTTGAATAAGATGCCGATTGACATTATATTTCTGTATTTGAATAAGATGCCGATTGACATTATATTTCAGTATTTGAATAAGATGCCGATTGACTTTATGTTTCTGTATTTGAATACGATGCCGATTGAGATTATATTTCAGTATTTGAATAAGATGCCGATTGACATTATATTTCTGTATTTGAATAAGATGCTGATTGACATTATATTTCAGTATTTGAATAAGATGCCGATTGACATTATATTTCTGTATTTGAATACGATGCCGATTGAGATTATATTTCAGTATTTGAATAAGATGCCGATTGACTTTATATTTCGGTATTTGAAAAAGATGCCGATTGACTTTGTATTTCGGTATTTGAAAATGTTGCCGATTGACTTTATATTTCGGTATTTTAAAAACATGCCGATTGACTTTATATTTCTGTCTTTGAATAAGATGCCGATTGACATTATATTTCTGTATTTGAATAAGATTCCGATTGACATTATATTTCGGTATTTGAATAAGATTCCGATTGACTTTATATTTCGGTATTTGAATAAGATTCCGATTGACATTATATTTCAGTATTTGAATAAGATGCCGATTGACATTATATTTCAGTCTTTGAATAAGATTCCGATTGACATTATATTTCAGTATTTGAATAAGATTCCGATTGACATTATATATCAGTATTTGAATAAGATTCCGATTGACATTATATTTCAGTATTTGAATAAGATTCCGATTGACATTATATTTCAGTATTTGAATAAGATGCCGATTGACATTATATTTCTGTATTTGAATAAGATTCCGTTTGACATTATATTTCAGTATTTGAATAAGATTCCGATTGACGTGATATTTCAGTATTTGAATAAGATTCCGATTGACATTATATTTCAGTATTTGAATAAGATGCCGATTGACATTATATTTCAGTATTTGAATAAGATTCCGATTGACATTATATTTCTGTATTTGAATAAGATGCCGATTGACATTATATTTCTGTATTTGAATAAGATTCCGATTGACATTATATTTCAGTATTTGAAAAAGATGCCGATTGACATTATATTTCAGTATTTGAAAAAGATTCCGATTGACATTATATTTCTGTATTTGAATCAGATGCCGATTGACATTATATTTCAGTATTTGAAAAAGATGCCGATTGACTTTATATTTCTGTATTTGAATAAGATTCCGATTGACATTATATTTCAGTATTTGAAAAAGATGCCGATTGACATTATATTTCAGTATTTGAATAAGATGCCGATTGACATTATATTTCTGTATTTGAATAAGATGCCGATTGACATTATATTTCTGTATTTGAATAAGATTCCGATTGACATTATATTTCAGTGTCTGAAAAAGATGCCGCTTGACATTATATTTCAGTATTTGAATAAGATTCCGATTGACATTATATTTCAGTATTTGAATAAGATGCCGATTGACATTATATTTCTGTATTTGAATAAGATGCCGATTGACATTATATTTCTGTATTTGAATAAGATTCCGATTGACATTATATTTCAGTATTTGAAAAAGATGCCGATTGACATTATATTTCAGTATTTGAATAAGATTCCGATTGACATTATATTTCAGCATTTGAATAAGATGCCGATTGACATTATATTTCTGTATTTGAATAAGGTGCCGATTGACATGATATTTCAGTATTTGAATAAGATTCCGATTGACATTATATTTCTGTATTTGAATAAGATGCCGATTGACATTATATTTCTGTATTTGAATAAGATTCCGATTGACATTATATTTCAGTATTTGAATAAGATTCCGATTGACATTATATTTCAGTATTTGAATAAGATGCCGATTGACATTATATTTCTGTATTTGAATAAGATTCCGATTGACATTATACTTCAGTATTTGAAAAAGATGCCGATTGACATTATATTTCAGTATTTGAATAAGATTCCGATTGACATTATATTTCAGTATTTGAATCAGATGCCGATTGAAATTATATTTCTGTATTTGAATAAGATGCCGATTGACATTATATTTCTGTATTTGAATAAGATGCCGATTGACATTATATTTCTGTATTTGAATAAGATTCCGATTGACATTATACTTCAGTATTTGAAAAAGATGCCGATTGACAATATATTTCAGTATTTGAATAAGATTCCGATTGACATTATATTTCAGTATTTGAATCAGATGCCGATTGACATTATATTTCTGTATTTGAATAAGATGCCGATTGACATTATATTTCAGTATTTGAAAAAGATGCCGATTGACTTTATATTTCTGTATTTGAATCAGATGCCGATTGACTTTATATTTCAGTATTTGAATAAGATGCCGATTGACTTTATATTTCAGTATTTGAATAAGATGCCGATTGACATTATATTTCTGTATTTGAATAAGATGCCGATTGACATTATATTTCAGTATTTGAGTAAGATGCCGATTGACTTTATGTTTCTGTCTTTGAATACGATGCCGATTGAGATTATATTTCAGTATTTGAATAAGATGCCGATTGACATTATATTTCTGTATTTGAATAAGATGCTGATTGACATTATATTTCAGTATTTGAATAAGATGCCGATTGACATTATATTTCTGTATTTGAATACGATGCCGATTGAGATTATATTTCAGTATTTGAATAAGATGCCGATTGACTTTATATTTCGGTATTTGAAAAAGATGCCGATTGACTTTGTATTTCGGTATTTGAAAATGTTGCCGATTGACTTTATATTTCGGTATTTTAAAAACATGCCGATTGAATTTATATTTCTGTCTTTGAATAAGATGCCGATTGACATTATATTTCTGTATTTGAATAAGATTCCGATTGACATTATATTTCGGTATTTGAATAAGATTCCGATTGACTTTATATTTCGGTATTTGAATAAGATTCCGATTGACATTATATTTCAGTATTTGAATAAGATGCCGATTGACATTATATTTCAGTCTTTGAATAAGATTCCGATTGACATTATATTTCAGTATTTGAATAAGATTCCGATTGACATTATATATCAGTATTTGAATAAGATTCCGATTGACATTATATTTCAGTATTTGAATAAGATTCCGATTGACATTATATTTCAGTATTTGAATAAGATGCCGATTGACATTATATTTCTGTATTTGAATAAGATTCCGTTTGACATTATATTTCAGTATTTGAATAAGATTCCGATTGACGTGATATTTCAGTATTTGAATAAGATTCCGATTGACATTATATTTCAGTATTTGAATAAGATGCCGATTGACATTATATTTCAGTATTTGAATAAGATTCCGATTGACATTATATTTCAGTATTTGAATAAGATGCCGATTGACATTATATTTCTGTATTTGAATAAGATTCCGATTGACATTATACTTCAGTATTTGAAAAAGATGCCGATTGACATTATATTTCAGTATTTGAATAAGATTCCGATTGACATTATATTTCAGTATTTGAATCAGATGCCGATTGAAATTATATTTCTGTATTTGAATAAGATGCCGATTGACATTATATTTCTGTATTTGAATAAGATGCCGATTGACATTATATTTCTGTATTTGAATAAGATTCCGATTGACATTATACTTCAGTATTTGAAAAAGATGCCGATTGACAATATATTTCAGTATTTGAATAAGATTCCGATTGACATTATATTTCAGTATTTGAATCAGATGCCGATTGACATTATATTTCTGTATTTGAATAAGATGCCGATTGACATTATATTTCAGTATTTGAAAAAGATGCCGATTGACTTTATATTTCTGTATTTGAATCAGATGCCGATTGACTTTATATTTCAGTATTTGAATAAGATGCCGATTGACTTTATATTTCAGTATTTGAATAAGATGCCGATTGACATTATATTTCTGTATTTGAATAAGATGCCGATTGACATTATATTTCAGTATTTGAATAAGATGCCGATTGACTTTATGTTTCTGTATTTGAATACGATGCCGATTGAGATTATATTTCAGTATTTGAATAAGATGCCGATTGACATTATATTTCTGTATTTGAATAAGATGCTGATTGACATTATATTTCAGTATTTGAATAAGATGCCGATTGACATTATATTTCTGTATTTGAATACGATGCCGATTGAGATTATATTTCAGTATTTGAATAAGATGCCGATTGACTTTATATTTCGGTATTTGAAAAAGATGCCGATTGACTTTGTATTTCGGTATTTGAAAATGTTGCCGATTGACTTTATATTTCGGTATTTTAAAAACATGCCGATTGACTTTATATTTCTGTCTTTGAATAAGATGCCGATTGACATTATATTTCTGTATTTGAATAAGATTCCGATTGACATTATATTTCGGTATTTGAATAAGATTCCGATTGACTTTATATTTCGGTATTTGAATAAGATTCCGATTGACATTATATTTCAGTATTTGAATAAGATGCCGATTGACATTATATTTCAGTCTTTGAATAAGATTCCGATTGACATTATATTTCAGTATTTGAATAAGATTCCGATTGACATTATATATCAGTATTTGAATAAGATTCCGATTGACATTATATTTCAGTATTTGAATAAGATTCCGATTGACATTATATTTCAGTATTTGAATAAGATGCCGATTGACATTATATTTCTGTATTTGAATAAGATTCCGTTTGACATTATATTTCAGTATTTGAATAAGATTCCGATTGATGTGATATTTCAGTATTTGAATAAGATTCCGATTGACATTATATTTCAGTATTTGAATAAGATGCCGATTGACATTATATTTCAGTATTTGAATAAGATTCCGATTGACATTATATTTCTGTATTTGAATAAGATGCCGATTGACATTATATTTCTGTATTTGAATAAGATTCCGATTGACATTATATTTCAGTATTTGAAAAAGATGCCGATTGACATTATATTTCAGTATTTGAAAAAGATTCCGATTGACATTATATTTCTGTATTTGAATCAGATGCCGATTGACATTATATTTCAGTATTTGAAAAAGATGCCGATTGACTTTATATTTCTGTATTTGAATAAGATTCCGATTGACATTATATTTCAGTATTTGAAAAAGATGCCGATTGACATTATATTTCAGTATTTGAATAAGATGCCGATTGACATTATATTTCTGTATTTGAATAAGATGCCGATTGACATTATATTTCTGTATTTGAATAAGATTCCGATTGACATTATATTTCAGTATTTGAAAAAGATGCCGATTGACATTATATTTCAGTATTTGAATAAGATTCCGATTGACATTATATTTCAGAATTTGAATAAGATGCCGATTGACTTTATATTTCTGTATTTGAATAAGATTCCGATTGACATTATATTTCAGTATTTGAAAAAGATGCCGATTGACATTATATTTCAGTAATTGAAAAAGATGCCGATTGACTTTATATTTCTGTATTTGAATAAGATTCCGATTGACATTATATTTCGGTATTGGAATAAGATTCCGATTGACATTATATTTCGGTATTTGAATAAGATTCCGATTGACTTAATATTTCGGTATTTGAATAAGATGCCGATTGACATTATATTTCGGTATTGGAATAAGATTCCGATTGAGATTATATTTCGGTATTGGAATAAGATTCCGATTGACATTATATTTCGGTATTTGAATAAGATTCCGATTGACTTTATATTTCAGTATCTGAATAAGATGCCGATTGACTTTATATTTCAGTATTTGAATAAGATGCCGATTGACATTATATTTCGGAATTGGAATAAGATGCCGATTGACATTATATTTCAGTATTTGAATAAGATTCCGATTGACATTATATTTCGGTATTGGAATAAGATTCTGATTGACATTATATTTCGGTATTTGAATAAGATTCCGATTGACATTATATTTCAGTATTTGAATAAGATTCCGATTGACATTATATTTCGGTATTGGAATAAGATTCTGATTGACATTATATTTCGGTATTTGAATAAGATTCCGATTGACTTTTTATTTCAGTATTTGAATAAGATGCCGATTGACTTTATATTTCGGTGTTTGAAAAAGATGCCGATTGACATTATATTTCAGTATTTGAAAAAGATGCCGATTGACATTATATTTCAGTATTTGAAAAAGATGCCGATTGACATTATATTTCAGTATTTGAATAAGATTCCGATTGACATTATATTTCTGGATTGGAATAAGATTTCGATTGACATTATATTTCGGTATTGGAATAAGATGCCGATTGACATTATATTTCAGTATTTGAAAAAGATGCCGATTGACATTATATTTCAGTATTTGAATAAGATGCCGATTGACATTATATTTCAGTATTTGAAAAAGATGCCGATTGACATTATATTTCAGTATTTGAATAAGATTCCGATTGACATTATATTTCTGGATTGGAATAAGATTCCGATTGACATTATATTTCAGTATTTGAATACGATGCCGATTGACATTATCTTTCAGTATTTGAATAAGATTCCGATTGACATTATATTTCTGGACTGGAAAAAGATTCCGATTGACATTATATTTCAGTATTTGAATAAGATTCCGATTGACAATATATTTCTGGATTGGAATAAGATTCCGATTGACATTATATTTCAGGATTTGAACAAGATGCCGATTGACATTATATTTCAGTATTTGAAAAAGATGCCGATTGACATTATATTTCTGTATTTGAATAAGATTCCGATTGACATTATATTTCAGTATTTGAAAAAGATGCCGATTGACATTGTATTTCAGTATTTGAATAAGATTCCGATTGACATTATATTTCTGTATTTGAATCAGATGCCGATTGACATTATATTTCTGTATTTGAATAAGATGCCGATTGACATTATATTTCTGTATTTGAATAAGATTCCGATTGACATTATATTTCAGTATTTGAAAAAGATGCCGATTGACATTATATTTCAGTATTTGAAAAAGATGCCGATTGACATTATATTTCAGTATTTGAATAAGATTCCGATTGACATTATATTTCAGTATTTGAATAAGATGCCGATTGACATTATATTTCTGTATTTGAATAAGATGCCGATTGACATTATATTTCTGTATTTGAATAAGATTCCGATTGACATTACATTTCAGTATTTGAAAAAGATGCCGATTGACATTATATTTCAGTATTTGAATAAGATTCCGATTGATATTATATTTCAGTATTTGAATAAGATGCCGATTGACATTATATTACTGTATTTGAATAAGATGCCGATTGACATTACATTTCAGTATTTGAAAAAGATGCCGATTGACTTTATATTTCTGTATTTGAATAAGATTCCGATTGACATTATATTTCAGTATTTGAAAAAGATGCCGATTGACATTATATTTCAGTAATTGAAAAAGATGCCGATTGACTTTATATTTCTGTATTTGAATAAGATTCCGATTGACATTATATTTCGGTATTGGAAAGGATTCCGATTGACATTATATTTCGGTATTTGAATAAGATTCCGATTGACTTTATATTTCGGTGTTTGAATAAGATGCCGATTGACATTATATTTCGGTATTTGAATAAGATTCCGATTGACATTATATTTCTGGATTGGAATAAGATTCCGATTGACATTATATTTCAGTATTTGAATACGATGCCGATTGACATTATCTTTCAGTATTTGAATAAGATTCCGATTGACATTATATTTCTGGACTGGAAAAAGATTCCGATTGACATTATATTTCAGTATTTGAATAAGATTCCGATTGACAATATATTTCTGGATTGGAATAAGATTCCGATTGACATTATATTTCAGGATTTGAACAAGATGCCGATTGACATTATATTTCAGTATTTGAAAAAGATGCCGATTGACATTATATTTCTGTATTTGAATAAGATTCCGATTGACATTATATTTCAGTATTTGAAAAAGATGCCGATTGACATTGTATTTCAGTATTTGAATAAGATTCCGATTGACATTATATTTCTGTATTTGAATCAGATGCCGATTGACATTATATTTCTGTATTTGAATAAGATGCCGATTGACATTATATTTCTGTATTTGAATAAGATTCCGATTGACATTATATTTCAGTATTTGAAAAAGATGCCGATTGACATTTTATTTCAGTATTTGAATAAGATTCCGATTGACATTATATTTCAGTATTTGAATAAGATGCCGATTGACATTATATTTCTGTATTTGAATAAGATGCCGATTGACATTATATTTCTGTATTTGAATAAGATTCCGATTGACATTACATTTCAGTATTTGAAAAAGATGCCGATTGACATTATATTTCAGTATTTGAATAAGATTCCGATTGACATTATATTTCAGTATTTGAATAAGATGCCGATTGACATTATATTACTGTATTTGAATAAGATGCCGATTGACATTACATTTCAGTATTTGAAAAAGATGCCGATTGACTTTATATTTCTGTATTTGAATAAGATTCCGATTGACATTATATTTCAGTATTTGAAAAAGATGCCGATTGACATTATATTTCAGTAATTGAAAAAGATGCCGATTGACTTTATATTTCTGTATTTGAATAAGATTCCGATTGACATTATATTTCGGTATTGGAAAGGATTCCGATTGACATTATATTTCGGTATTTGAATAAGATTCCGATTGACTTAATATTTCGGTGTTTGAATAAGATGCCGATTGACATTATATTTCGGTATTGGAATAAGATTCCGATTGAGATTATATTTCGGTATTGGAATAAGATTCCGATTGACATTATATTTCGGTATTTGAATAAGATTCCGATTGTCTTTATATTTCAGTATCTGAATAAGATGCCGATTGACTTTATATTTCAGTATTTGAATAAGGTTTCGATTGACATTATATTTCGGTATTGCAATAAGATGCCGATTGACATTATATTTCAGTATTTGAATAAGATTCCGATTGACATTATATTTCGGTATTGGAATAAGATTCTGATTGACTTTATATTTCAGTATTTGAATAAGATTCCGATTGACATTATATTTCGGTATTTGAATAAGATTCCGATTGACTTTTTATTTCAGTATTTGAATAAGATGCCGATTGACTTTATATTTCAGTATTTGAATAAGATTCCGATTGACATTATATTTCGGTATTTGAATAAGATTCCGATTGACTTTTTATTTCAGTATTTGAATAAGATGCCGATTGACTTTATATTTCGGTATTGGAATAAGATGCCGATTGACATTATATTTCAGTATTTGAAAAAGATGCCGATTGACATTATATTTCAGTATTTGAATAAGATGCCGATTGACATTATATTTCAGTATTTGAAAAAGATGCCGATTGACATTATATTTCAGTATTTGAATAAGATTCCGATTGACATTATATTTCTGGATTGGAATAAGATTCCGATTGACATTATATTTCGGTATTGGAATAAGATGCCGATTGACATTATATTTCAGTATTTGAAAAAGATGCCGATTGACATTATATTTCAGTATTTGAATAAGATGCCGATTGACATTATATTTCAGTTTTTGAAAAAGATGCCGATTGACATTATATTTCAGTATTTGAATAAGATTCCGATTGACATTATATTTCTGGATTGGAATAAGATTCCGATTGACATTATATTTCAGTATTTGAATACGATGCCGATTGACATTATCTTTCAGTATTTGAATAAGATTCCGATTGACATTATATTTCTGGATTGGAATAAGATTCCGATTGACATTATATTTCAGTATTTGAATACGATGCCGATTGACATTATCTTTCAGTATTTGAATAAGATTCCGATTGACTTTATATTTCGGTATTGGAATAAGATTCTGATTGACTTTATATTTCAGTATTTGAATAAGATTCCGATTGACATTATATTTCTGTATTTGAATAAGATTCCGATTGACTTTTTATTTCAGTATTTGAATAAGATGCCGATTGACTTTATATTTCAGTATTTGAATAAGATTCCGATTGACATTATATTTCGGTATTTGAATAAGATTCCGATTGACTTTTTATTTCAGTATTTGAATAAGATGCCGATTGACTTTATATTTCGGTGTTTGAAAAAGATGCCGATTGACATTATATTTCGGGATTGGAATAAGATGCCGATTGACATTATATTTCAGTATTTGAAAAAGATGCCGATTGACATTATATTTCAGTATTTGAATAAGATGCCGATTGACATTATATTTCAGTATTTGAAAAAGATGCCGATTGACATTATATTTCAGTATTTGAATAAGATTCCGATTGACATTATATTTCTGAATTGGAATAAGATTCCGATTGACATTATATTTCGGTATTGGAATAAGATGCCGATTGACATTATATTTCAGTATTTGAAAAAGATGCCGATTGACATTATATTTCAGTATTTGAATAAGATGCCGATTGACATTATATTTCAGTATTTGAAAAAGATGCCGATTGACATTATATTTCAGTATTTGAATAAGATTCCGATTGACATTATATTTCTGGATTGGAATAAGATTCCGATTGACATTATATTTCAGTATTTGAATACGATGCCGATTGACATTATCTTTCAGTATTTGAATAAGATTCCGATTGACTTTATATTTCGGTATTTGAATAAGATGCCGATTGACTTGATATTTCGGTATTTGAATAAGATGCCGATTGACATAATATTTCAGTGTTTCAATAAGATGCCGATTGACTTTAGATTTCAGTATTTGAAAAAGATGCCGATTGACTTTATATTTCTGTATTTGAATAAGATGCCGATTGACTTTATATTTCAGTATTTGAAAAAGATGCCGATTGACTTTATATTTCAGTATTTGAATAAGATGCCGATTGACATTATATTTCTATTTTGGAATAATATTCCGATTGACATTATATTTCAGTATTTGAATAAGATGCCGATTGACATTATATTTCTGTATTTGAATAAGATGCCAATTGACTTTATATTTCTGTATTTGAATAAGATGCCGATTGACATTATATTTCTGTATTTGAATAAGATGCCAATTGACTTTATATTTCTGTATTTGAAAAAGATGCCAATTGACTTTATATTTCTGTATTTGAATAAGATGCCGATTGACATTATATTTCTATTTTGGAATAATATTCCGATTGACATTATATTTCAGTATTTGAATAAGATGCCGATTGACATTATATTTCTGTATTTGAATAAGATGCCGATTGACATTATATTTCTATTTTGGAATAATATTCCGATTGACATTATATTTCTGAATTGGAATAATATTCCGATTGACATTATATTTCTGTATTTGAATAAGATGCCGATTGACATTATATTTCTATTTTGGAATAATATTCCGATTGACATTATATTTCTGTGTTTGAATAAGATGCCGATTGACATTATATTTCTGTATTTGAAAAAGATGACAATTGACTTTATATTTCTGTATTTGAATAAGATGCCGATTGACATTATATTTCTATTTTGGAATAATATTCCGATTGACATTATATTTCAGTATTTGAATAAGATGCCGATTGACATTATATTTCTGTATTTGAATAAGATGCCGATTGACATTATATTTCTATTTTGGAATAATATTCCGATTGACATTATATTTCTGTATTGGAATAATATTCCGATTGACATTATATTTCAGTATTTGAATAAGATTCCGATTGACATTATATTTCTGGATTGGAATAAGATTCCGATTGACATTATATTTCTGTGTTTGAATAAGATGCCGATTGACATTATATTTCTGTATTTGAATAAGATGCCGATTGACTTTATATTTCTGTATTTGAATAAGATGCCGATTGACTTTATATTTCTGCATTTGAATAAGATGCCGATTGACTTTATATTTCTGTATTTGAATAAGATGCCGATTGACTTTATATTTCTGTATTTGAATAAGATGCCGATTGACATTATATTTCTGTATTTGAATAAGATGCTGATTGAAATTATATTTCAGTATTTGAATAAGATGCTGATTGACTTTATATTTCTGTATTTGAATAAGATTCCGATTGACTTTATATTTCTGTATTTGAATAAGATGCCGATTGACATTATATTTCGGTATTGGAATAAGATTCCGATTGAGATTATATTTCGGTATTGGAATAAGATTCCGATTGACATTATATTTCAGTATTTGAATAAGATGCCGATTGACTTTATATTTCAGTATCTGAATAAGATGCCGATTGACTTTATATTTCAGTATTTGAATAAGATTTCGATTGACATTATATTTCGGTATTTGAATAAGATGCCGATTGACATTATATTTCAGTATTTGAATAAGATTCTGATTGACATTATATTTCTGTATTTGAATAAGATTCCGATTGACATTATATTTCGGTATTGGAATAAGATTCTGATTGACATTATCTTTCGGTATTTGAATAAGATGCCGATTGACTTTATATTTCGGTGTTTGAAAAAGATGCCGATTGACATTATATTTCGGTATTGGAATAAGATGCCGATTGACATTATATTTCAGTATTTGAAAAAGATGCCGATTGACATTATATTTCAGTATTTGAATCAGATGCCGATTGACATTATATTTCAGTATTTGAAAAAGATGCCGATTGACATTATATTTCTGGATTGGAAAAAATTCCGATTGACATTATATTTCAGTATTTGAATAAGATTCCGATTGACATTATATTTCTGGATTGGAATAAGATTCCGATTGACATTATATTTCAGTATTTGAATACGATGCCGATTGACATTATCTTTCAGTATTTGAATAAGATTCCGATTGACATTATATTTCTGGATTGGAAAAAATTCCGATTGACATTATATTTCAGTATTTGAATAAGATTCCGATTGACAATATATTTCTGGATTGGAATAAGATTCCGATTGACATTATATTTCAGGATTTGAACAAGATGCCGATTGACATTATATTTCAGTATTTGAAAAAGATGCCGATTGACTTTTTATTTCGGTATTAGAATAAGATGCCGATTGACTTGATATTTCGGTATTTGAATAAGATGCCGATTGACATAATATTTCAGTGTTTGAATAAGATGCCGATTGACTTTATATTTCAGTATTTGAATCAGATGCCGATAGACTTTATATTTCGGTATTAGAATAAGATGCGGATTGACTTGATATTTCGGTATTTGAATAAGATGCCGATTGACATAATATTTCAGTGTTTGAATAAGATGCCGATTGACTTTATACTTCAGTATTTGAATCAGATGCCGATAGACTTTATATTTCGGTATTAGAATAAGATGCCGATTGACTTGATATTTCGGTATTTGAATAAGATGCCGATTGACATAATATTTCAGTGTTTGAATAAGATGCCGATTGACTTTATATTTCAGTATTTGAAAAAGATGCCGATTGACTTTATATTTCTGTATTTGAATAAGATGCCGATTGACTTTATATTTCAGTATTTGAAAAAGATGCCGATTGACTTTATATTTCAGTATTTGAAAAAGATGCCAATTGACTTTATATTTCTGTATTTGAATAAGATGCCGATTGACATTATATTTCTATTTTGGAATAATATTCCGATTGACATTATATTTCAGTATTTGAATAAGATGCCGATTGACATTATATTTCTGTATTTGAATAAGATGCCGATTGACTTTATATTTCTGTATTTGAATAAGATGCCGATTGACATTATATTTCTATTTTGGAATAATATTCCGATTGACATTATATATCTGTATTTGAATAAGATGCCAATTGACGTTATATTTCTATATTGGAATAATATTCCGATTGACATTATATTTCTATTTTGGAATAATATTCCGATTGACATTATATTTCTGTATTTGAATAAGATGCCAATTGACGTTATATTTCTACATTGGAATAATATTCCGATTGACTTTATATTTCTGTATTTGAATAAGTGGCTGATTGACATTATATTTCTGTATTTGAATAAGATTCCGATTGACATTATATTTCAGTATTTGAATAAGATGCCGATTGACTTTATATTTCTGTATTTGAATAAGATGCCAATTGACATTATATTTCTGTATTGGAATAATATTCCGATTGACATTATATTTCAGTATTTGAATAAGAGGCTGATTGACATTATATTTCTGTATTTGAATAAGATGCCGATTGACATTATATTTCTGTATTTGAATAAGATGCCGATTGACTTTATATTTCTGTGTTTGAATAAGATTCCGATTGACATTATATTTCTGTATTTGAATAAGATGCCGATTGACTTTATATTTCTGTATTTGAATAAGATGCCGATTGACTTTATATTTCTGCATTTGAATAAGATGCCGATTGACTTTATATTTCTGTATTTGAATAAGATGCCGATTGACTTTATATTTCTGTATTTGAATAAGATGCCGATTGACATTATATTTCTGTATTTGAATAAGATGCTGATTGACATTATATTTCAGTATTTGAATAAGATGCTGATTGACTTTATATTTCTGTATTTGAATAAGATTCCGATTGACTTTATATTTCTGTATTTGAATAAGATGCCGATTGACTTTATATTTCTGTACATGAATAAGATGCCGATAGACATTATATTTCTGTATTTGAATAAGATGCTGTTTGACATTATATTTCAGTATTTGAATAAGATGCTGATTGACTTTATATTTCTGTATTTGAATAAGATTCCGATTGACTTTATATTTCTGTATTTGAATAAGATGTCAATTGTCATTATATTTCTGTATTTGAATAAGATGCCGATTGACATTATATTTCAGTATTTGAATAAGATGCCGATTGACATTATATTTCTGTATTTGAATAAGATGCCGATTGACATTATATTTCAGTATTTGAATAAGATGCCGATTGACTTTATATTTCTGTATTTGAATAAGATTCCGATTGACTTTATATTTCTGTATTTGAATAAGATACCGATTTGACTTTATATTTCAGTATTTGAATAAGATGCTGATTGACATTATATTTCTGTATTTGAATAAGATGCCGATTGACTTTATATTTCTGTATTTGAATAAGATGCAGATTGACTTTATATTTCAGTATTTGAATAAGATGCCGATTGACATTATATTTCTGTATTTGAATAAGATGCTGATTGACATTATATTTCAGTATTTGAATAAGATGCTGATTGACTTTATATTTCAGTATTTGAATAAGATTCCGATTGACTTTATATTTCTGTATTTGAATAAGATGTCAATTGTCATTATATTTCAGTATTTGAAGAAGATGCCGATTGACATTATATTTCTGTATTTGAGTAAGATGTCGATTGTCATTATATTTCTGTATTTGAATAAGATGCCGATTGACATTATATTTCAGTATTTGAATAAGATGCCGATTGACATTATATTTCAGTATTTGAATAAGATGCCGATTGACTTTATATTTCTGTATTTGAATAAGATTCCGATTGACTTTATATTTCTGTATTTGAATAAGATACCGATTGACTTTATATTTCTGTATTTGAATAAGATGCCGATTGACATTATATTTCTGTATTTGAATAAGATTCCGATTGACTTTATATTTCTGTATTTGAATAAGATACCGAAGACTTTAAATTTCTGTATTTGAATAAGATGCCGATTGACTTTATATTTCTGTAATTGAATAAGATTCCGATTGACTTTATATTTCTGTATTTGAATAAGATGCCGATTGACTTTATATTTCTGTATTTGAATAAGATGCCGATTGACTTTATATTTCAGTATTTGAATAAGATTCCGATTGACTTTATATTTCTGTATTTGAATAAGATTCCGATTGACTTTATATTTCTGTATTTGAATAAGATGCCGATTGACTTTATATTTCTGTATTTGAATAAGATTCCGATTGACTTTATATTTCTGTATTTGAATAAGATTCCGATTGACTTTATATTTCTGTATTTGAATAAGATGCCGATTGACATTATATTTCTGTATTTGAATAAGATTCCGATTGACTTTATATTTCTGTATTTTAATAAGATTCCGATTGACTTTATATTTCTGTATTTGAATAAGATGCCGATTGACATTATATTTCTGTATTTGAATAAGATTCCGATTGACTTTATATTTCTGTATTTGAATAAGATTCCGATTGACTTTATATTTCTGTATTTGAATAAGATTCCGATTGACTTTATATTTCTGTTTTTGAATAAGATGCCGATTGACATTATATTTCTGTATTTGAATAAGATTCCGATTGACTTTATATTTCTGTATTTGAATAAGATGCCGATTGACTTTATATTTCTGTATTTGAATAAGATGCCGATTGACTTTATATTTCTGTATTTGAATAAGATTCCGATTGACTTTATATTTCTGTATTTGAATAAGATGCCGATTGACTTTATATTTCTGTATTTGAATAAGATGCCGATTGACTTTATATTTCAGTATTTGAATAAGATTCCGATTGACTTTATATTTCTGTATTTGAATAAGATTCCGATTGTCTTTATATTTCTGTATTTGAATAAGATTCCGTTTGACTTTATATTTCAGTATTTGAATAAGATTCCGATTGACATTATATTTCTGTATTTGAATAAGATGCCGATTGACATTATATTTCTGTATTTGAATAAGATTCCGATTGACTTTATATTTCAGTATTTGAATAAGATTCCGATTGACATTATATTTCTGTATTTGAATAAGATTCCGATTGACTTTATATTTCAGTATTTGAATAAGATTCCGATTGACTTTATATTTCTGTATTTGAATAAGATTCCGATTGACTTTATATTTCTGTCTTTGAATAAGATGCCGATTGACATTATATTTCTGTATTTGAATAAGATGCCGATTGACTTTATATTTTGGTATTTTAAAAAGATGCCGATTAACATTATATTTCTGTCTTTGAATAAGATGCCGATTGATATTATATTTCTGTATTTGAATAAGATGCCGATTGACATTATATTTCAGTATTTGAATAAGATGCCGATTGACAATATATTTCTGTATTTGAACAAGATGCCGATTGACATTATATTTCAGTATTTGAAAAAGATGCCGATTGACTTTATATTTCTGTACCTGAATAAGATTCCGATTGACATTATATTTCAGTATTTGAAAAAGATGCCGATTGACTTTATATTTCTGTATTTGAATAAGATTCCGATTGACATTATATTTCGGTATTGGAATAAGATTCCGATTGACATTATTTTTCGGTATTTGAATAAGATTCCGATTGACTTTATATTTCTGTATTTGAATAAGATGCCGATTGACATTATATTTCAGTATTTGAATAAGATGCCGATTGACATTATATTTCTGTATTTGAATAAGATGCCGATTGACATTATATTTCAGTATTTGAATAAGATGCCGATTGACATTATATTTCAGTATTTGAAAAAGATGCCGATTGACTTTATATTTCTGTATTTGAATAAGATTCCGATTGACATTATATTTCAGTATTTGAAAAAGATGCCGATTGACATTATATTTCAGTATTTGAAAAAGATGCCGATTGACTTTATATTTCTGTATTTCAATAAGATTCCGATTGACATTATATTTCTGTATTTGAATAAGATTCCGATTGACATTATATTTCAGTATTTGAAAAAGATGCCGATTGACATTATATTTCAGTATTTGAATAAGATTCCCATTGACATTATATTTCTGGATTGGAATAAGAGTCCGATTGACATTATATTTCAGTGTTTGAATAAGATTCCGATTGACATTATATTTCTGGATTGCAATAAGAGTCCGATTGACATTATATTTCAGTATTTGAATAAGATTCCGATTGACATTATATTTCAGTATATGAATAAGATTCCGATTGACATTATATTTCTGGATTGGAATAAGATTCCGATTGACTTTATATTTCAGTATTTGAATAAGATTCCGATTGACATTATATTTCAGTATTTGAATAAGATTCCGATTGACATTATATTTCTGGATTGGAATAAGATTCCGATTGACTTTATATTTCAGTATTTGAATCAGATTCCGATTGAGATTATATTTCAGTATTTGAATAAGATTCCGATTGACATTATATTTTAGTATTTGAATAAAATTCCGATTGACATTATATTTCTGGATTGAAATAAGATTCCGATTGACATTATATTTCGGTATTGGAATAAGAGTCCGATTGACATTATATTTCAGTATTTGAATAAGACTCCGATTGACATTATATTTCAGTATTTGAATAAGATTCCGATTGACATTATATTTCTGCATTTGAACAAGATGCCGATTGACATTATATTTCAGTATTTGAAAAAGATGCCGATTGACTTTATATTTCGGTATTGGAATAAGATGCTGATTGACATTATATTTCTGTATTTGAATAAGATGCTGATTGACATTATATTTCTGTATTTGAATAAGATTCCGATTGACTTTATATTTAAGTATTTGAAAAAGATGCCGATTGACTTTATATTTCTGTATTTGAATAAGATTCCGATTGACATTATATTTCAGTATTTGAAAAAGATGCCGATTGACTTTATATTTCAGTATTTGATTAAGATTCCGATTGACATTATATTTCAGTATTTGAATAAGATGCCGATTGACTTTATATTTCTGTATCTGAATAAGATTCCGATTGACATTATATTTCAGTATTTGAAAAAGATGCGCATTTACATTATATTTCAGTATTTGAAAAAGATGCCGATTGACTTTATATTTCTGTATTTGAATAAGATTCCGATTGACTTTATATTTCTGTATTTGAATAAGATTCCGATTGACATTATATTTCGGTATTGGAATAAGATTCCGACTGACATTATATTTCGGTATTTGAATAAGATTCCGATTGACTTTATATTTCTGTATTTGAATAAGATGCCGATTGACATTACATTTCAGTATTTGAATAAGATGCCGATTGACATTATATTTCTGTATTTGAATAAGATGCCGATTGACATTATATTTCAGTATTTGAATAAGATGCCGATTGACATTATATTTCTGTATTTGAATACATTGCCAATTGTCATTATATTTCTGTATTTGAATTAGATCGCGATTGGCATTATATTTCTGTATTTGAATAAGATGCCGATTGACTTTATATTTCTGTATTTGAATAAGATTCCGATTGACTTTATATTTCAGTCTTTGAATAAGATTCCGATTGACTTTATATTTCGGTATTTGAAAAAGATGCCGATTGACTTTATATTTCTGTATTTGAATAAGATTCCGATTGACATTATATTTCAGTATTTGAATAAGATGCCGATTGACATTATATTTCAGTATTTGAAAAAGATGCCGCTTGACTTTATATTTCGGTATTTGAATAAGATTCCGATTGACTTTATATTTCGGTATTTGAATAAGATTCCGATTGACATTATATTTCTGTATTTGAATAAGATGCCGATTGACATTATATTTCAGTATTTGAAAAAGATGCCGATTGTCTTTATATTTCTGTATTTGAATAAGATTCCGATTGACATTATATTTCGGTATTGGAATAAGATTCCGATTGACATTATATTTCGGTATTTGAATAAGATTCCGATTGACTTTATATTTCTGTATTTGAATAAGATGCCGATTGACATTACATTTCAGTATTTGAATAAGATGCCGATTGACATTATATTTCTGTATTTGAATAAGATGCCGATTGACATTATATTTCAGTATTTGAATAAGATTCCGATTGACTTTATATTTCGGTATTTGAAAAAGATGCCGATTGACTTTATATTTCTGTATTTGAATAAGATTCCGATTGACTTTATATTTCGGTATTTGAAAAATATGTCGATTGACTTTATATTTCTGTATTTGAATAAGATTCCGATTGACATTATATTTCAGTATTTGAATAAGATGCCGATTGACATTATATTTCGGTATTTGAATAAGATTCCGATTGACTTTATATTTCGGTATTTGAATAAGATTCCGATTGACATTATATTTCTGTATTTGAATAAGATGCCGATTGACATTATATTTCAGTATTTGAATAAGATTCCGATTGACTTTATATTTCTGTATTTGAATAAGATGCCGATTGACATTACATTTCAGTATTTGAATAAGATGCCGATTGACATTATATTTCTGTATTTGAATAAGATGCCGATTGACATTATATTTCAGTATTTGAATAAGATTCCGATTGACTTTATATTTCGGTATTTGAAAAAGATGCCGATTGACTTTATATTTCTGTATTTGAATAAGATTCCGATTGACTTTATATTTCGGTATTTGAAAAATATGCCGATTGACTTTATATTTCTGTATTTGAATAAGATTCCGATTGACATTATATTTCAGTATTTGAATAAGATGCCGATTGACATTATATTTCGGTATTTGAATAAGATTCCGATTGACTTTATATTTCGGTATTTGAATAAGATTCCGATTGACATTATATTTCTGTATTTGAATAAGATGCCGATTGACATTATATTTCAGTATTTGAATAAGATGCCGATTGACTTTATATTTCTGTATTTGAATAAGATTCCAATTGACATTATATTTCAGTATTTGAAAAAGATGCCGATTGACATTATATTTCAGTATTTGAAAAAGATGCCGATTGACTTTATATTTCTGTATTTGAATAAGATTCCGATTGACTTTATATTTCTGTATTTGAATAAGATTCCAATTGACATTATATTTCAGTATTTGAAAAAGATGCCGATTGACATTATATTTCAGTATTTGAAAAAGATGCCGATTGACTTTATATTTCTGTATTTGAATAAGATTCCGATTGACTTTATATTTCTGTATTTGAATAAGATTCCGATTGACATTATATTTCTGTATTTGAATAAGATGCCGATTGACATTATATTTCAGTATTTGAATAAGATTCCGATTGACATTATATTTCTGTATTTGAATAAGATGCCGATTGACATTATATTTCAGTATTTGAATAAGATGCCGATTGACATTATATTTCTGTATTTGAATAAGATGCCGATTGACATTCTATTTCAGTATTTGAAAAAGATGCCGATTGACTTTATATTTCTGTATTTGAATAAGATTCCGATTGACATTATATTTCAGTATTTGAAAAAGATGCCGATTGACTTTATATTTCTGTATTTGAATAAGATTCCGATTGACATTATATTTCGGTATTGGAATAAGATTCCGATTGACATTATATTTCGGTATTTCAATAAGATTCCGATTGACTTTATATTTCGGTATTTGAATATGATGCCGATTGACATTATATTTCAGTATTTGAATAAGATGCCGATTGACATTATATTTCAGTATTTGAATACGATGCCTATTGACATTATATTTCTGTATTTGAATAAGATGCCGATTGACTTTATATTTCAGTATTTGAATAAGATGCCGATTGACATTATATTTCAGTATTTGAATAAGATGCCGATTGACATTATATTTCAGTATTTGAATAAGATTCCGATTGACTTTATATTTCTGGATTGGAATAAGATTCCGATTGACTTTATATTTCTGGATTGGAATAAGATTCCGATTGACATTATATTTCGGTATTTGAATAAGATGCCGATTGACATTATATTTCGGTATTGGAATAAGATGCCGATTGACATTATATTTCGGTATTGGAATAAGATGCCGATTGACATTATATTTCAGTATTTGAAAAAGATGCCGATTGACATTATATTTCAGTATTGGAATAAGAGTCCGATTGACATTATATTTCAGTATTTGAATAAGATTCCGATTGACATTATATTTCTGGATTGGAATAAGATTCCGATTGACATTATATTTCGCTATTGGAATAAGAGTCCGATTGACATTATATTTCAGTATTTGAATAAGATTCTGATTGACTTTATATTTCAGTATTTGAATAAGATTCCGATTGACATTATATTTCTGGATTGGAATAAGATTCCGATTGACATTATATATAAGTATTTGAATAAGATTCCGATTGACATTATATTTCTGGATTGGAATAAGATTCCGATTGACATTATATTTCAGGATTTGAACAAGATGCCGATTGACATTATATTTCAGTATTTGAAAAAGATGCCGATTGACTTTATATTTCGGTATTGGAATAAGATTCCGATTGACTTTATATTTCAGGATTTGAACAAGATGCCGATTGACATTATATTTCAGTATTTGAATAAGATGCCGATTGACTTTATATTTCAGTATTTGAATAAGATGCCGATTGACTTTATATTTCGGTATTTGAATAAGATGCCGATTGACTTTATATTTCGGTATTTGAATAAGATGCTGATTGACATTATATTTCTGTATTTGAATTCGATCGCGATTGGCATTATATTTCGGTATTTGAATAAGATGCTGATTGACATTATATTTCTGTATTTGAATTCGATCGCGATTGGCATTGTATTTCTGTATTTGAATTCGATCGCGATTGACTTTATATTTCAGTATTTGAATAAGATGCCGATTGACATTATATTTCAGTATTTGAATAAGATGCCGATTGACATTATATTTCAGTATTTGAATACGATGCCTATTGACATTATATTTCTGTATTTGAATAAGATGCCGATTGACTTTATATTTCAGTATTTGAATAAGATGCCGATTGACATTATATTTCAGTATTTGAATAAGATGCCGATTGACATTATATTTCAGTATTTGAATACGATGCCGATTGACATTATATTTCAGTATTTGAATAAGATGCCGATTGACTTTATATTTCTGGATTGGAATAAGATTCCGATTGACTTTATATTTCTGGATTGGAATAAGATTCCGATTGACATTATATTTCGGTATTTGAATAAGATGCCGATTGACATTATATTTCGGTATTGGAATAAGATGCCGATTGACATTATATTTCGGTATTGGAATAAGATGCCGATTGACATTATATTTCAGTATTTGAAAAAGATGCCGATTGACATTATATTTCAGTATTGGAATAAGAGTCCGATTGACATTATATTTCAGTATTTGAATAAGATTCCGATTGACATTATATTTCTGGATTGGAATAAGATTCCGATTGACATTATATTTCGCTATTGGAATAAGAGTCCGATTGACATTATATTTCAGTATTTGAATAAGATTCTGATTGACTTTATATTTCAGTATTTGAATAAGATTCCGATTGACATTATATTTCTGGATTGGAATAAGATTCCGATTGACATTATATATAAGTATTTGAATAAGATTCCGATTGACATTATATTTCTGGATTGGAATAAGATTCCGATTGACATTATATTTCAGGATTTGAACAAGATGCCGATTGACATTATATTTCAGTATTTGAAAAAGATGCCGATTGACTTTATATTTCGGTATTGGAATAAGATTCCGATTGACTTTATATTTCAGGATTTGAACAAGATGCCGATTGACATTATATTTCAGTATTTGAATAAGATGCCGATTGACTTTATATTTCAGTATTTGAATAAGATGCCGATTGACTTTATATTTCAGTATTTGAATAAGATGCCGATTGACTTTATATTTCGGTATTTGAATAAGATGCCGATTGACTTTATATTTCGGTATTTGAATAAGATGCTGATTGACATTATATTTCTGTATTTGAATTCGATCGCGATTGGCATTATATTTCGGTATTTGAATAAGATGCTGATTGACATTATATTTCTGTATTTGAATTCGATCGCGATTGGCATTGTATTTCTGTATTTGAATTCGATCGCGATTGACTTTATATTTCAGTATTTGAATAAGATGCCGATTGACATTATATTTCAGTATTCGAATAAGATTAGAATTAGAATTCGAATTAGTACATTACAGCGCAGTACAGGCCCTTCGGCCCTCGATGTTGCGCTGACCTGTGAAACCATCTGACCTACACTATTCCATTTTCATCCATATGTCTATCCAATGACCACTTAAATGCCCTTAAAGTTGGCGAATCTACTACTGATGCAGGCAGCGCGTTCCACGCCCTTACTACTCTCTGAGTAAAGAAACTACCTCTCACATCTGTCCTATATCTATCACCCCTCAACTTGAAGCTATGTCCCCTCGTGTTTGCCATCACCATCCGAGGAAAAAGACGCTCACTATCCACCCTATCTAACCCTCTGATTATCTTATATGTCTCTATTAAGTCACCTCTCCTCCTCCTTCTCTCCAACGAAAACAACCTCAAGTCCCTCAGCCTTTCCTCGTAAGACCTTCCCTCCATACCAGGCAAGATTCTAGTAAATCTCCTCTGCACCCTTTCCATAGCTTCCACATCCTTCCTATAATGCGGTGACCAGAACTGCACGCAATACTCCAGGTGCGGTCTCACCAGAGTTTTGTACAGCTGCAGCATGACCTCGTGGCTCCGAAACTCGATCCCCCTACTAATAAAAGCTAACACACCATATGCCTTCTTAACAGCCCTATTAACCTGGGTAGCAACCTTCAGGGATTTATGTACCTGGACACCAAGATCTCTCTGTTCATCTACACTACCAAGAATCTTCCCATTAGCCCAGTACTCTGCATTCCTGTTACTCCTTCCAAAGTGAATCACCTCACACTTTTCCGCATTAAACTCCATTTGCCATCTCTCAGCCCAGCTCTGCAGCCTATCTATGTCTCTCTCTACCCTACAACATCCTTCGGCACTATCCACAACTCCACCGACCTTAGTGTCATCTGCAAATTTACTAACCCACCCTTCTACACTCTCTTCCAGGTCATTTATAAAAATGACAAACAGCAGTGGCCCCAAAACAGATCCTTGCGGTACACCACTAGTAACTAAACTCCAGGATGAACATTTGCCATCAACCACCACCCTCTGTCTTCTTTCAGCTAGCCAATTTCTGATCCAAAGCTCTAAATCACCTTCAACCCCATACTTCCGTATTTTCTGCAATAGCCTACCGTGGGGAACCTTATCAAATGCCTTACTGAAATCCATATACACCACATCCACTGCTTTACCCTCACCCACCTGTTTGGTCACCTTCTCGAAAAACTCAATAAGGTTTGTGAGGCACGACCTACCCGTCACAAAACCGTGCTGACTATCTCTAATGAACTTATTCTTTTCAAGATGATTATAAATCCTGTCTCTTATAACCTTTTCCAACATTTTACCCACAACTGAAGTAAGGCTCACAGGTCTATAATTACCAGGGCTGTCTCTACTCCCCTTCTTGAACAAGGGGACAACATTTGCTATCCTCCAGTCTTCCGGCACTATTCCTGTCGACAATGACGACATAAAGATCAAGGACAAAGGCTCTGCAATCTCCTCCCTAGCTTCCCAGTGAATCCTAGGATAAATCCCATCTGGCCCAGGGGACTTATCTATTTTCACACTTTCCAAAATTGATAACACCTCCTCCTTGTGAACCTCAATCCCATCTAGCCGAGTAGCCTGAATCTCAGTATTCTCAACAACATTTTCTTTCTCTACTGTAAATACTGACGCAAAATATTCATTTAACACTTCCCCTATCTCCTCTGATTCCACACACAACTTCCCACTACTATCCTTGATTAGCCCTAATCTAACTCTAGTCATTCTTTTATTCCTGATGTACCTATAGAAAGCCTTAGGGTTTTCCCTGATCCTATCCACCAATGACTTCTCGTGTCCACTCCTTGCTCTTCTTGGCTCTCCCTTTAGATCCTTCCTGGCTAGCTTGTAGCTCTCAAGCGCCCTAACTGAGCCTTCATGTCTCATCCTAACATAAGCCTTCTTCTTCCTCTTGACAAGCTCTTCAACTTCTTTAGTAAACCACGGCTCCCTCGCTCGACAACTTCCTCCCTGCCTCACAGGTACATACTTATCAAGGACTCACAGTAGCTGCTCCTTGAATAAGCTCCACATTTCGATTGTTCCCATCGCCTGCAGTTTCCTTCCCCATCCTACGCATCCTAAATCTTGCCTAATCGCATCATAATTTCCTTTCCCCCAGCTATAATTCTTGCCCTGCGGTATATACCTGTCCCTGCCCATCGCTAAGGTAAACCTAACCGAATTGTGATCACTATGACCAAAGTGCTCACCTACATCTAAATCTAACACCTGGCCGGGTTCATTTCCCAGTACCAAATCCAATGTGGCATCGCCCCTGGTTGGCCTGTCTACATACTGTGTCAGAAAATCCTCCTGCACACACTGGACAAAAACTGACCCATCTAAAGTACTCGAACTATAGTATTTCCAGTCGATATTTGGAAAGTTAAAGTCCCCCATAACAACTACCCTGTTACTCTCGCCCCTGTCGAGAATCATCTTCGCTATCCTTTCCTCTACATCTCTGGAACTATTCGGAGGTCTATAAAAGACTCCCAACAGGGTAACCTCACCTCTCCTGTTTCTAACCTCGGCCCATACTACCTCAGTAGACGAGTCCTCAAACGTCCTTTCTGTCGCTGTAATACTCTCCTTGATTAACAATGCCACATCCCCCCTCTTTTACCATCTTCTCTGTTCTTACTGAAACATCTAAATCCCGGAATCTGCAACATCCATTCCTGCCCCTGCTCTACCCATGTCTCCAAAATGGCCACTACATCGAGATCCCAGGTACCAACCCATGCTGCAAGCTCACCCACCTTATTCCGGATGCTCCTGGCGTTGAAGTAGACACACTTTAAACCAGGTTCTTGCTTGCCAGTGCCCTCTTGCGTCCTTGTAACCATATCCCTGACCTCACTACTCTCATCATCCTGTACACTGGCACTACAATTTAGGTTCCCATTCCCCTGCTGAATTAGTTTAAACCCCCCCGAAGAGCACTAGCAAATCTCCCCCCCAGGATATTGGTACCCCTCTGGTTCAGGTGAAGACCATCCTGTTTGTAGAGGTCCCACCTACCCCAGAAAGAGCCCCAATTATCCAGGAAACCAAAACCCTCCCTCCTGCACCATCCCTGCAGCCACGTGTTCAACTCCTCTCTCTCCCTATTCCTCGCTTCGCTATCACGTGGCACGGGCAACAACCCAGAGATAACAACTCTGTTTGTTCTCGCTCTAAGCTTCCACCCTAGCTCCCTGCATTTCTGTCTTAAATCCCCATCTCTCTTCCTACCTATGTCGTTGGTGCCTATGTGGACCACGACTTGGGGCTGCTCCCCCTCCCCCTTAAGGATCCCAAAAACACGATCCGAGACATCACGAACCCTGGCACCTGGGAGGCAACATACCAACCGTGAGTCTCTCTCGTTCCCACAGAACCTCCTATCTGTTCCCCTAACTATGGAGTCCCCAATGACTAATGTTCTGCTCCTCTTCCCCCTTCCCTTCTGAGCAACAGGGACAGACTCTGTGCCAGATACCTGTACCCCATTGCTTACCCCGGGTAAGTCGTCCCCCGCAACAGTATCCAAAACGGTATACCTGTTGAGGGAAACGGCCACAGGGGATCCCTGCACTGCCTGCTGGTTCCCTCTCCTTCCCCTGACGGTAACCCATCTACCTACTTCTTTTACCTGAGGTGTAACTACCTCCCCATAACTCCTCTCAATAACCTCCTCCGCCTCCCGAATGATCCGAAGTTCATCCAGCTCCAGCTCCAGTTCCCTAACGCGATTCTCGAGGAGCTGGAGTTGGGTGCTCTTCCCACAGATGCAGTCAGCAGGGACACTGTTGGCGACCCTCACCTCCCACATTCTGCAGGAGGAACATACAACTGCCTTAACCTCCATTCCCACTATTCCAAATTCCCAACAAATCTACTGAAAAACCAAAAACAAAAAGTCAAAACTTGTTAGGTTAGCAATCCAACGGACAGAACTTCTTAAATAAAAAGCTTACCTTATCAACACACCAGAGTCCTTTTTTTTTGGTTAGAAGAGGAGGGTGGGTGGGAGACACGACACGTGTAGTGTCTCAGGTACAGCCACCACACAAATATATACTTTTTACTTACCCAGCAGTCCCCTGGTCCTCCGAAAACAAAAGGGAATTCACTTTTAAACTTACACAGAAATTGACTTCACAGCTGTAAGCCCGCTCACGCACCTCTGTTACTATCAAAGCTGCAGTCACCGAAACTAAAAAAGGTGCCGATTGACATTATATTTCAGTATTTGAATAAGATGCTGATTGACATTATATTTCTGTATTTGAATAAGATGCTGAATCCCACTGTAACACTCCTATTAGTTCCTGATCCCTGTTGTGTTATCCTCTTCGTGCAAGGATGTGAAACCCATTGTATTATCCTTTAACTAGGACCTCAATCCCATTGTAATATCCTTTCAATAAGTTCCTGATACACATTATATTATCTTATTTGAGTAAGGTGCTTAAATCAATGTGGGACCAGAGCAGGTCTGAATTGCTCGATCTTTGCTTTCACTGTGACGTAAACATCATTACTACTTGTTCAGGTAGGTACAGTATTGTGCTGAAAAATGTTGACATATCAGACTTACCCGAATCCATACAGTCGTATTGATTTTATCATATTTCTCCAGTACTTTGAAGAACCGCTTGAATATTTCATCTTCATGTTCAAATCGTTGCTGAAACAGCATCATGGCAATGAGATTAGAAGCGGCTACACTCAGGTGTTCGTTCGGTCGGAAAGGCTGACCTGGAAAACAAGAGCAGCTATTGGAATAAATAATTGTGAGCTTTGTCATCTGTCCAGATACAGATAGATTATCCACCATGTGGATCAGCTGCCCATGATACACCCATTGAGTCAAGAGAAGGGGAAGTAGACGGGCTGTATAATGGGCAGATGATCTATTAACAACCTGTTTGCACCTCTGCTGTAATTGAATTTCATCCCCACTGGCTCATGGAGGGAATCACTGGCTGTGTAACCTGGCTCTCTGTTCTAACATGATGGGACTCTATGGACTCAGCCAGTGTTCAGAGTCGTAAGATCTGGGACGAGGTCTTTCAGTCACTCAATCCCCCAGTTCACCTTGTATTTGTATGGCCTGCATTCGTGCTCTCTGTGTAGGGGCTCTTGCAGTCCCTGAAATGATATATGTGAAGGTGATGAGGAACTTTGTTCAGTGTTGTTTGCCCCAGAAACGTGAGGTCCTCCTTTTAGACAAGTTATTACACGGCTAAAGGCCTTACCTACATTCTGACCACCAAGAGCATCTATTGGAAATCCGCCTGAACGGTACTTAGAATGTGAAATTCTCAACCACAAACCAAATCTCTGCAGTCCTGCCACATCCAGTTATGAATGGTGGTGGACAATTAAACAACTACCCAGAGCAGGAGGCTCCACAAATATCCTCATCCTCATTAATAGAGGAGCCAAGCACATCAGTGTAAAAGGCTGAACCATTTGTAACAATCTTCAGCCAGAAGTGCTGAGTGGATGATCCTCACGGTCTCCCCAAGGTCCCCAGCATCATAGATGCCAGTCTTCAGTTAATTTGATTCACCCCACATGATATCAAGAAATGAACGCACATACTGGATACTGCAAAGGCTGTGGGCCCTGACAGCATTCCGGCAATAGTACTGAGGACTTGTGCTCCAGAACTTGCTGTACCCCTAGCGCCCCTGTTCCAGTACAGCTACAACACTGGCATCTACCCAGCAATGTGGAAAATTGCCCAGGTATGTCCTGTACACAAAAAGCTGGGCAAACCCAATCAATCCAGTTACTGTTCCGTCAGGCTACTCTCTATTATCAGCAAAGTGATGAAAGTGCTAACAAGTGGCACTTAAACAGCAACAACCTCTCACCGATGCTCAGTTTGGGTTCAGCCAGAGCCGCTCGGCTCCAGACCTCATTACAGCCTTGGTCCAAACACAGACAGCAGAACTCCAGAGGTTAGGTGCGTGTGATTGCACTTGACATCAAGGCAGCATTTGATTGAGTTGAAGTCAAAACGAGCACAAAGAAGATGGTTGTGGTTGTTGGACGTCAACCATCTCAGCCCCAGGACATCACTGCAGGATTTCCTCAGGGTAGTGTCTGGGCCCAACCATCTTCAGCTGCTCCATCAATGACCTTCCCTCCATGTTAAGGCCAGAAGTGGCGATGCTCGCTGATGATTATATGATGTTCAGTACCATTTGCAAATTATCTGATACTGTTATGACTGACCGCTCCAGTCAAAGCCCCCAGTCAAAATATATGATTCTAATTGTGGTGGGAGAAACGCACTGTTAATTCAGTCCCGTCACTCCACAGATCGGCCAACATATCTTGATAAACTTTCCCAATTAAAGAAAGACCCAGCCAAATTGTACCATCTGTTAATCCCTGAATGAGGCTAACCAAACCAGGTTTCTTCAAATCAACAAATTAACTGTTTAATTAGAAAAACTAAATTCTTAAATACTATGAAGATTTAAACAACATTTAAAATAGAAAAAAATAGAATCCTTGCAAATTCACAATCCAATGTTGCTTGAAGTCCTCACAGCCATCCGATGGGGAAAAAAAGGGTTCTTCCATAGTCGAACAGTCCGTAGTCGAATTCCAGCAGTAAGTGATGCTTTTCTTCTCCAGTGATGGATTTCAACAATTAACAACTTGCAAACACTTTCAATAGAATCAATCTGACTTCAGAGTTTTTGAGGAATAAAAGATTGTCACAGTCTAACTTCCCTTCCTTCAGTTGAAATTATCAGAGATCTCTGTTTTGGCTTGACTTGCTTTTAGAATTTTGAGATAATAATAATTAAGCAAACTAAAATTCTCTTCCTTCAGTTTAAATGGCTGAGAGCTCTTTTTTCAGGTGCTAACACCACAGCGATCTGTCTGAGTGTGTTCTCTGTTAGAACGGACTGCCTTCATCTAAAAAGCCAGTTCAAAATAGTTTTGTAATATCTGTATCGCTTAATGCTCAGTCCAAGTGGCTGTATCCATGGTAACGAGAATGCACACTTTGAATCACCGTCTCTGAATGGCTGGATCCAACAGCAAATGAAAATGCATTTTCTCTAACTCCTGAGTCTTGCTGGTTCTGAAATCAGTACTGATCTTTTGCCAGCCTTAAAGGCAAACCACATATTCCCCAGAGAAAAAAAAACTACAGGCCTATGACATTACTGAAGAAGTCCATATGCAGCAAGACCTGGACAACATTCAGGCTTGTGCTGTTAAGTAGCAAATGACATTTGTGCCAAACAAGTGCCAGGCAATGACCATCTCCAACAAGAGAGAATCTAACCATTTTCCCTTGACATTCAATGGCATTACCATCGCTGAATCCCCCACCATCAACATCCTGGGGTTACCATCGTGCAGCAACTGAACTGGAGCAGACACATAAGTACTGTGGCTTCAACAGCAGGTCAGAGATCGTGAATTCTGCATTGAGTAACTCACCTCCTGACTCCCCAATGCCTCTCCACCATCGACAAGGCACAAATCAGGACAGTGATGAAATACTCTCCACTTGCTTGGATCAACGTGGTCCCAACAACACCCAAGAAGCTCGACACCATCCAGGACAAAGCAGCCCGCTTGATCAGCACCCCACCCACCACCTTCAACATTCACTCCCTCCACCACTGATGCACAGTGGCTGCAGTGTGTACCATCTACAAAATGCCCACATCCCATGAACAAATAAAAAAGATGCGTTTCTAACAGGTGTACCCATTTCTGCTAAATATTTCAATTAATTTCCAGTGTCAAACATATGAGACAGAAAGTCAATAGTACAAACTGGAAAGGGAGAAGATTTCAGCATTCATGAGTCATCCTACTCTGACCTATAACCTCTAACTTCTCCAGGTGGAACTACATTGGCAGGAATTACACTCTGAATAGAATTAAGTTGGATGCTGTGGAAGAACCGATGGATATAGGGTTTAGTTTCACAGGACATTAACGGCAGCTCCTCAGGTCCAGAAGATTGCAATTAAAAAGTGAATATAATTTGAGGTTTGATTGGGAGAGGTATAGATTTTAAAAGCCAAGAGGTGATGATGAAGTAGCATTCAGCTCCACAATAGAGGAAGGACATTGAGGCTTTAGTGAGGGTGCAATGCACATTCACTCAGATGCTGCCTGGTATGAGGAAATTCAAATACAAAGAAATACAAAGAAAGAGTGAAAAAATAATGGGTCCTTTAAATTAGATTGATGCACTTTATGGGGCAATACACAATAAAAATGTACTAAATTGTGAAAAAGCTGGGACAGGATGAGCTGAGGTAGACTGTTTCCAGTAGTTTACAGTGAAGAATGAGGGTCCAAGGTTAAATGTAAGAGATTTGGAACAGAAGACAAGAGGAACTTGCACACTCAGTCTGCACACTGAGTTTCATCTGAACTAATGGTTAAGGCAGAACGTGTAAGATTAGATTGGAAACAGAAGAGTTTGAAGGGATATGGGAACAGTGTGGGTAAGTCTGATTGGATCTATTTGCTCATATGGATAGTAAATAACAATGCAGTTTGGTTGGGTTGAATGATCTATTTCCATGTTGTATCTATTATCTTCCTTTGTGTTATGTATCTCCATTTTATTTCCATAACTATGGTTACTGTTCCACAGATATATCTTCTCTTGTTCGTAAGCTTCAAATATTCCAGCCTAAAATCCCTCTCTTTCCTCTATCTTCTTGTTATGGACAGGTGAAAATGATGGGGATGGTTCCCTCTTTTTCACCTTTTGACTGACCAAAGTCAGTGCGTTTTTTTTTAAAAGGTGCTTTTTACCCCTGAGAGCTTTAACTGTCATGAACAGACAAATGACAGGTTTTTTCATAAGTTTAGAAGAAAGAAAATTTTTATTATACAACATCCAAAATATACACAACAACACCTACTCTCACAGATAGACACACACTCAAGAAAAGGTAGTGATTATGAAGATAGCAAGCATTAGAGTCATAGAGTTATACAGCACAGAAACAGTCCCTTCGGCCCATTGTATCTGTTCCGGCCATGAAGCACCTGTCTATTCCAGTCCCATTTTCCAGCACTTGGCCCATAGCCTTGTATGCTATGGCATTTCAAGTGCTCATTAACTGTTATGAGGATTCCTGACTCTACCACCCCCTCAGGCAGTGCGTTCCAGATTCCAACCACCTTCTGGGTGAAAAAATATTTCCTCAAATTCCCTCTAAACCTCCTGTCCCTTACCTTAAATCTATGCCCCCTGGTTATTGACAGCTCCCCTCAGGGAAAACGTTTCTCCCTATCCATCCTATCAATGCCCCTCATAATTTTGTATACCTCAATCAGGTCTCCCCTCAGCCTTATCTGCTTCAGGCAAAACAACCCTCGCCTTTTCAGTCTCTCTTCATAGCTGAAAAACGCCAGCCCAGGCAACATCCTGGTGAATCTCTTCTGCACCCTCTCCAGTGCAATCACATCCTTCCGATAGTGTGGTTATCAGCACTGTACACAGTACTCCAGCTGTGGCCTAACTAGCATTTTATACAGCTCCATCATAACCTCCCTGCTCTTATTTTCTATGTCTCGGCTGATAAAGGCAAGTATCCCATATGCCTTCCTACCAACCTATCTACCTGTGCTGCTGCCTTCAGTGATATATGGACAAGGACACCAAGGTCCCTCTGACCCTCTGTACTTCCTAGGGTCCTACCATCCATTGTATATTCCCTTGTCTTGTTAGTCCACCCAAAATGCATCACCACACATTTCTCAGGATTAAATTCCATTTGCCACTGCTCCGCCCATCTTACCAGCCCATCTGTATCATCCTGTAATCTAAGGCTTTCCTCCTCATTATTTACGACACCACAATTTCCATGTCATCTGCGAACTTACTGATCATAGCTGCTATATTCACGTCTAAATCATTAATGTACGCTACAAATCCCAGCACCAATTCCTGCGGTACACCACTGGTCACAGGCTTCCAATCTCAAATGTAACTCTTGACCATCACCCTCTGCCTCCTGCCACTAAGCCAATTTTGGATCCAATTTGCCAAATTGCCCTGGATCTCATGGACTCTTAACTTCTTAGCTAATCTCCCATGCTGGACCTTATCAAAACCTTACTGAAGTCCATGTAGACTACATCAACTGCTTTACCCTCATCTACACACCTAGTCACCTCCTCGAAAAATTCAGTCAAATTTGTTCGACATGATCTCCCCTGACAAAGCCATACTGACTATCCCTGATTATTCCCTGCCTCTCCAAGTGGAGATTAATCCTGTCCCTCAGAATTTTTTCAATAGTTATCCCTGCTACCCTTCTTGAATAATGGTACCACATTCGCTGTCCTCCAATCCACTGGCACCTCTCCTGTGGCCAGAGAGGATTTGAAAATTTGTGTCAGAGCCCCTGCTATCTCCTCCCTTGCCTCACAGAACAGCCTGGGATACATCTCATCTGGGCCTGGGGATTTATCCACTTTTAAGCTCACTAAAACATCGAATACTCCCTCCCTTTCAATGTTAATATGTTCAAGTACATTGCAATCCGCCTCCCTGATCTCCAAACCTACATCGTCCTTCTCCATAGTGAACACAGATGAAAAGTAATCATTTAAAACCTCACCTATGTAATCTGGCTCCACACACAGATTGCCACATTGGTCCCTAATGGGCCCTACTCTTTCCCCGGTTATTCTCTTGCCCTGAATATACTTACAAAATGCCTTGGGATTTTCCTTTATCTTGCTCGTCAGTGTTTTTTTCATGCCCCCTCTTCGCTCTCCTCATTACTTTTCTAAGTATCCCCCTGCACTCTCCATACCCCTCAAGGGCATCCGCTATTTTCAGCACTCTGAATCTGCCATAAGCCTTTGTTTTTTTCCTTATCCAATCCTCTACATCCTTTGACATCCAAGGTTCCTTGGGCCTATTAGTCCAACCCTTCACTTTAATGGGTACATGTTGGTTCTGAACTCTCACTATTTCCTCTTTGAATGACTCCCACTGGTCTTCTGTAGACTTTCCTGCAAGTAGCTGCTCCCTGTCCACTTTGGCTAGATTCTGTTTTATCATATTGAAATCGGCCTTCCCCCAATTCAGTACCTTTATTTCTGGTCTCTCTTTGTCCTTTCCCATAACTACCTTAAATCTTCCAGAGTTATGGTCGCTATCCCCGAAATGCGCCCCCACTGACACATCTACCACTTTTCTGGCTTTATTTCCTCAGATTCGGTTCAGTACAGCCCCTTCTCTTGCAGCACTTTCTACATGATAGCTCAAAAAGCTGTCCTGGATGCACTTAAAGAATTTCGCCCCCTTTAAGCCTTTTGCACTAAGACTATCCCAGTTATTATTGGGGAAGTTGAAATCCCCTACTATTTTTACACCTCTCTGAGATTTTCCTACATTGGAACAACATTGGCTATTCTCCAGTCCTCTGGGACCTCACCTGCAGCCAATGAGGATGCAAAGATTTCTGTCAAGACCTCAGCAATTTCTTCCCTTGCCTCCCTCAGTATTCTGGGGTAGATCCCATCAGGCCCTGGGGATTTGTCAACCTCAATGCTTTGTATGACACCCAACACCTCCTCCTTTTTGATAATGAGAGGACTGAGACTATCTGCACTCCCTTCCCTAGGCTCATCATCCACCAAGTCCTTCTCTTTGGTGAATACTAATGCAAAGTACTCATTTAGTACCTCGCCCATTTCCTCTGGCTCCACACATAGATTCCCTCCTCTGTCCTTGAGTGGGCCAACCCTTTCCCTGGTTACCCTCTTGCTCTTTAGAGATACAGCACTGAAACAGGCCCTTCGGCCCACCGAGTCTGTGCCGACCATCAACCACCCATTTATACTAATCCTACACTAATTCCAAATTCCTACCACATCCTCACCTGTACCTATATTTCCCTATCACCTACCTATACTAGGGGCAATTTATAAAGGCCAATCTACCTATCAACGTGCAAGTCTTTGGCATGTGGGAGGAAACCGGAGCACCCGGAGGAAACCCACGCAGACACAGGGAGAACTTGCAAACTCCACACAGGCAGTACCCAGAATTGAACCCGGGTCGCTGGAGCTGTGAGGCTGCGGTGCTAACCACTGCGCCACTGTGCCGCTGTATAAAAAGGCTTGGGATTTTCCTTAATCCTGTTTGCCAATGACTTTTCATGACCCCTTTGAGCCCTCCTGACTCCTTGCTTAAGTTCCTTCCGACTGTCTTTATATTCCTCAAGGGATTCATCTGTTCCTAGCCTTCCAGCCGGTATGAATGCTTCCTTTTTCTTTTTGACGAGGCTCACAATATCCCGCGTTATCCAAGGTTCCCAAAACTTGCCAAACTTAATCTTCTTCCTCACAGGAACATGCTGGTCCTGGATTCTAATTAACTGACATTTGAAAGACTCCCACATGTCAGATGTTGATTTATCCTCAAACAGCCGCCCCCAATCTAAATTCTTCAGTTCTTGCCTAATATTGTTATAATTAGCCTTCTCCCAATTTAGCACCTTCACCCGAGGACTACTCTTATCCTTATCCACAAGTACCTTAAAACTTAGGGAATTATGGTCACTGCTCCCGAAATGCTCCCCTCCTGAAAGTTCGACCACCTGGTCGGGCGCATTCCCCAATACCAGGTCCAGTACGGCCCCATCCCTAGTTGGACTATCTACGTATTGTTTCAAGAAGCCCTCCTGGATGCTCCTCACAAATTCTGCCCCATCCAAGCCCCTCGCACTAAGTGAGTCCCAGTCAATATTGGGGAAGTTAAAATCACCCACCACTACAACCCTGTTACCTTTACATCTTCCAAAATCTGTCTACATATCTGCTCCTCTACCTCCGCTGGCTGTTGGGAGGCCTGTAGTAAACCCCCAACATCGTGACTGCACCCTTCCTATTCCTGAGCTCCACCTATATTGCCTTACTGCACGCCCCCTCCGAGGTGTCCTCCCGCAGTACAGCTGTGATATTCTCCTTAACTAGTAATGCAACTTCCCCACCCCTTTTACATCCACCTCTATCCTGCCAGAAGCTTCTAAATCCCGGAACATTTAGCTGCCAATCCTGCCCTTCCCTCAACCAAGTCTCTGTAATAGCAACAACGTCATAGTTCCAAGTACTAATCCAAGCTCTAAGTTCATCTGCCTTACCTGTTATACTTCTTGCATTGAAACAAATGCACTTCAGACCACCAGTCCCTCTGTGCTCCGCAACATCTCCCTGCCTGCTCTTCCTCTTAGTCTTACTGGCCTTATTTACCACTTCCCCCTCATTTATTTCACTTGCTGTCCTACTACTTTGGTTCCCACCCGCCTGCCACATGAGTTTAAACCCTCCCAAGTGACGCGAGCAAACCTCGCAGCCAGGATATTTGTGCCCCTCCAGTTTAGATACAACCCGTCCTTCTTGTACAGGTCCCATCTGTCCCTGAAGAGATCCCAATGGTCCAGATATCTGAAACCCTCCCTTCTACACCAGCTGTTCAGTCACGTGTTTAGCTGCACTATCTTCCTATTTCTAGCCTCACTGGCACGTGGCACAGGGAGTAATCCCGAGATTACAACCCTGGAGGTCCTGTTTTTTAACTTTCTACCTAACTACCTAAACTCCCCCTGCAGGACCTCGTCACTCCTCCTGCCTATGTCGCTGGTACCGATGTGTACCACAACCTCTGGCTGTTCACCCTCCCCTTTCAGAATGCCCCCTGTCCGTTCAGAGACATCTGGCACCAGGGAAGCAACATACCATGGTTTAGTGACGGGTAGGTCGTGCCTCACAAACCTTATTGAGTCTTTAGAGAAGGTGACCAAACAGGTGGATGAGGGTAAAGCAGTGGATGTGGTGTATATGGATTTCAGTAAGGCGTTTGATAAGGTTCCCCACGGTAGGCAATTGCAGAAAATACGGAAGTATGGGGTTGAAGGTGATTTAGAGCTTTGGATCAGAAATTGGCTAGCTGAAAGAAGACAGAGGGTGGTGGTTGATGGCAAATGTTCATCCTGGAGTTTAGTTACCAGTGGTGTACCGCAAGGATCTGTTTTGGGGCCACTGCTGTTTGTCATTTTTATAAATGACCTGGAAGAGGGTGTAGAAGGGTGGGTTAGTAAATTTGCGGATGACACGAAGGTCGGTGGAGTTGTGGATAGTGCCGAAGGATGTTGTAGGGTACAGAGGGACATAGATAGGCTGCAGAGCTGGGCTGAGAGATGGCAAATGGAGTTTAATGCGGAAAAGTGTGAGGTGATTCACTTTGGAAGGAGTAACAGGAATGCAGAGTACTGGGCTAATGGGAAGATTCTTGGTAGTGTAGATGAACAGAGAGATCTTGGTGTCCAGGTACATAAATCCCTGAAGGTTGCTACCCAGGTTAATAGGGCTGTTAAGAAGGCATATGGTGTGTTAGCTTTTATTAGTAGGGGGATCGAGTTTCGGAGCCACAAGGTCATTCTGCAGCTGTACAAAACTCTGGTGAGACCGCACCTGGAGTATTGCGTGCAGTTCTGGTCACCGCATTATAGGAAGGATGTGGAAGCTTTGGAAAGGGTGCAGAGGAGATTTACTAGGATATTGCCTGGTATGGAGGGAAGGTCTTACGAGGAAAGGCTGAGGGACTTGAGGTTGTTTTCGTTGGAGAGAAGGAGGAGGAGAGGTGACTTAATAGAGACATATAAGATAATCAGAGGGTTAGATAGGGTGGATAGTGAGAGTCTTTTTCCTCGGATGGTGATGGCAAACACGAGGGGACATAGCTTTAAGTTGAGGGGTGATAGATATAGGACAGATGTCAGAGGTAGTTTCTTTACTCAGAGAGTAGTAAGGGCGTGGAACGCCCTACCTGCAACAGTAGTAGACTCGTCAACTTTAAGGGCATTTAAGTGGTCATTGGATAGACATATGGATGAAAATGGAATAGTGTAGGTCAGATGGTTTCACAGGTCGGCGCAACATCGAGGGCCGAAGGGCCTGTACTGCGCTGTAATATTCTAATCTAATCTAATCTAAACCATCCTGGAGTCTCTTTCACATCCACAGAAGCGCCTATCTGTGCCCCTGACTATAGAGTCCCCTATAACTATTGCTCTTCTGTGCTTTGTCCCTCCCTGCTGAACAACAGTGCCAGTCGTGGTGCCACTGCTCTGGCTGCTGCTGTTTTCCCCTGATAGGCCATTCCCCTCAACAATATCCAATACTGTATACTTGTTAGAGAGGGGGATAGCCACAGGGGATTGTTGCACTGACTGCCTGCCCCTTCTAGCGGTCACCCATCTATCTGCCTGCACCTTGGGTGTAAATACTACTCGAAAACTCCTGTCTACGATGCTTTCTGCCACCTGCATGCTCCGAAGTGCATCCAGTTGCCGCTCCAACCGATCCATGCGGTCTGTGAGGAGCTGCAAGTGGGTACACTTCCTGCAGATGTAGTTGTCCGGAACGCTTGAAGCGTCACAGACTTCCCACATCTCACAGGTGAATCACTTCACCCTTCTAACTGACATTTCTCGCACTATTGAATAAATAAGAATAAATACTTATTAAATCCTCACTAAATTGTTATAATTAACGACATGGTCCCGAGTGCTAGCTTCCTACTCTATAAATATTAAATGCTAACTAAATACAGTAATCTCATCCCTCTGGTTTAGTTACTCTACTTATTAACTAGTTAATTAGGGTTTTAATCAATTTTTATCAATGTTTTATTTTCAAATTCAGTACAAATTCCCTACCAGCCAATCAGGTCACAGTTTTCCTGTGACATCACTTTTCAGTTTTATTCACCAGAGGTAAGTTTTTTCTTCTTACCGGTCCAGAACTCCGCCCTCTGAGTCTTCTGCGTGAATGTAGGCCACGTATCCCCGAGGTAAGATTTTATACTTACCGGTCCAGAACTCCGCCCTCTGAGTCTTCTCCGTGAATGTAGGCCACGAATCCCCGAGGTAAGATTTTATACTTACTGGTCCGGAACTCCGCCCTCTGAGTCTTCTCCGTGAATGTGGGCCGCGAATCCCCGAGGTAAGTTTTTTATACTGACCGGACCGGAACTCCGCCCTCCGAGTATTCTCCCTGGATGTAGGCCGCGAATCCCCGAGGTAAGTTATTATACTTACCAGTCTGGAACTCCGCCCTCCGAATCTTCTCCGTGAATGTAGGCTGCGAATCCCCGAGTTAAGTTTTTTATACTTACCGGTCCGGAACTCTGCACTCCAAGTCTTCTCCATGAATGTACGACAGGAAGGGTCATTTGTATTTTAATAATTTCCCAGGGATGTGTCCAGAGAGATCGGTTGTATTTTAATGACTTTTCCAAGACTTGTCCAGACAGGCAAATTAGCTCATGGTTCTTGCAATTATATGTGTATTGGCAGGAAAGGAAAGGCCACCTGACCTCTTAACTCCATTTTGTTTTCAAAGAAAAGTGTTTATTTTGTGTTTATGTCATAAGTTCATTTTAGAGTCCATAACTTCAGATTGCATGGCTGTGACATCCTCTATAAAAAAATCGAGACTCAGGGCCAGCTCTCCCACTCTGTTCTTTTCCCGGGGATTCAAAGCATAGAATTCTTTGCGTTCTGAAGCCTCTTCTCTCTCTTCACATTTATAACCCAGTTTGCATGACCTAACCCAACTTCCTGCTTCATCTCACCTTCTCTCCTAACCCTAATCAATATTCCTGGCTTCCTAAACCAACTGCCTTGCTCCCATATCTGGTTACTCAATGTTTATAAAATGTTTGAAATCAAACAAAGCACAATCCCGGTGAGTGAGATTTGAAACATGTGGATGAATGAATATTTCTAATAAAAGAGGTTAAACTCACAATTGTAAGATTTAAATACATTGACCAGGAATTCTGCTTCTTCAATTATTTTCTCTTCAATCGATCTCTTGCCCAGTCCGAGATCACGAAGAGTTGATAATGTGAATCTGCGAAGTTGTTTCCACATTTCACCCTCAGTGAAAATCATGCCTATAATTGTACCAAAAATCAATGTTTAATCTGGTTGCTCAGATAACAGCCCACGCTTTAGAGATCAAAAAACAAACCTATCAGTGTGATTTTCTGCATTATCTCAGACCTCATTAAGGACTGTTACTCCAGCATCTGAAGAAACTTCATCCAAGTATATTATGTTACGAGAGCTTCCATCTCGTTTATTATTTTTTTTCTTGAGAACTTGGGTCTTAAAACTGAAAAGGATTCCATAGATGCTGGACTTTGTATTAAAAGAAATTTCATTGGAAGGTCTTCTGGACTTGGTTTGAAAACAAACAGTCACTGGAAGAATCAAGGAGTGCTCAAAACTGGAAGTCACCTGTCTTCAGATAATTATGCAGCAGGGGTTGTTTGACTTGGGGAAAGAAGTGACAGATCAAGTTTTATAGGGGTCAGGAGGCTTGACTCTTGTGACATTGTTTTTGGTTCTGCTTTGGACAGTGAGCTGGGTGTGTGTGGGCAGTGTTAAAAAGACTTGCCAAGGGAAAAAAAACCCAGCTCAGCTCTTTCCAACTCTTTGAAAAGCCTGTCAGTTTTTCCATCTCTTCAAGATGCCCTGAGAAGCAAGTATAAGAAACAGACTGAAACTGTTGTCGCATTTCTCCTGAAAGGCCTGCAAAACTGATCCGCAACATTGCCTGAAAAGAACTGTTCTTGGAGGATCCCAGTGACAGCTGTCTATGTGTACTTGGGAGGCCAAAACAAAACATAGGATACCTGACATATTTTCATATTTTTTTTCTTCGAGGATTAGCAAGTCTTTGGCTAAAGTGTTTTTTTGTTTCTTTTTGCAATCAAGCTCGAAAGAGAAAAATCTCTTTATTTTTTGGGCTAACCAGTGTACGTGTGTGTGTGTGTGTGTGGCTAAGGTAAAAGGGAACTTTCATATTTCACTCTGTGTGTTAATGCTTACCGTATCGGTAACTGGGAACAAATTTAAATATATGTTGTGACCCGGGGAGAACATAAGGTCATAAGAACTAGGAGCAGGAGTAGGCAATTCAGCCCCTCGAGCCTGCTCCACCATTTAATACGATCATGGCTGATCTCATCTCAGCCTCAACTCCACTTTCCTGTCCGTTCTCCATAACCCTTTACTAATTAAAAATCTGTCTATCTGCTCCTGAAATTTACTCAATGGCCCGGCATCCACCGCACTCTGGGGTAGTGAATTCCACAGACTCATGACCGTTTGAGACAAATAATTTCTCCTTATCTTTGTTTTAAATCTGCTACCCTTTATCCTAAAAATATGACCTCTCATTCTAGATTGCCCCACAAGAGGAAACATCCTCTCTATGTCTACCTGGTCAATCCCCTTAATCATCTTATATACCTCAATTAGATCTCTTCTCATTCTTCTAAACTCGAGTGAGTAAAGGCCTAAACTGCTCAATGTCTCTTCATAAGACAAACCCCTCATCCCTGGAATCAATCCAGTGAACCTCCTCTGAACTGCCTCCACTGCAACTACATCCCTCTTCAAGTAAGGGGACCAAAACTGTACAAAACTCCAGGTGCGGTCTCACTAATGCCTTGTACAGTTGCAGCAACACTTCCCTACTTTCATACTCTATTCCTTTAGCAATAAATGCCAACCTTCCATTTGCCTTCCTTATTACCTGCTGTACCTGCATACTAGCTACTAGAGAAATGGAACTAAAATGAACAGTGCACTCTTCCTGCCTTGATTGTATCATATAATTGGGGGTTCTGTGCGGGATAACCCAACGCCGAGAACGTACAATTGTAAGTGGGGGAATAATAATCCAAAAGAGAAAAAGAAAAAAAAAATACAGGTTTCTTGTGCATTTAATTAAAGTTTACTCGACCTGAATGTCTTTATTAGTTGTTGCAACCTTTCTGGGGAAGGAGGATGTATCCGTGAATGATTTAAGAAATTTAACCAAAGTTAAAGTTAAGGATTTGGCAGACCTGTTGGCCTTGGTGTTAAAACCAGGAGCTAAAAAAGCAGACATAATAGAAGTAATAGCGTACCATTTGCAATTGGAAGAAGGCGGCAAATCAGAGGGGATTAGCTACAATTCAGTTTCAAATGAAGCAGCTTGACTTTGTGTTTTGTTTAAAACGAGGTCATTGGAAGATCTTCTGGACTTGGTTTGAAAACAATTACTGGAAAAAATAAGGGTTTCTAAAACAAGTCTTTACTGGAAGTCACCTGTCTTCAGATAATTGCCGGCCAGGGGTTTTTAATTTGGGGAAAGACGTTTGCAAAGAAGTGACAGGTCAAGATTTACAGAGGTCAGGAGGCTTGGCTCTTCTGATATTGGGCTGAATTTTATAAGCCCGCTGCTGAAATTGATGGCGGGCAAAAAGAATGTCAGCCCGCTCATGCGGGCAGAACACCAGAGAGCCGCTGTCATTCCAAACATGGCAGCTCATTTAAAAAGCCAGGGCAGGCAGCCACCCCACCCCCTATCCAATTACATGGAGAGAGCAGACTATCCGTCCTTGGCTTTGGCATCAGCTGCCTGTGTACAGGCACTGACGCCATTTTTAAAGGACTGTCAGCAGTACTGGGAAATTAAAATATTTAAATATTCTCATTTGCCCCTCTCCCACACCCCCACAATAGCAATTAAATTAATTACTTGCCCTTTCTCCCCAAAACACTTACCTTTACCATTTGACCTTCCCTCACTCCCCTCCACCGCAAGCTGCACAATCTTTCATCTGCAACCCTTTCCACCATCCCCTGCACCCATGGTGCTAATTTGACTCCATTCCCCCATCCCACACTGTTAAATTTACCGACCCCCCTCCCTACAAGTTTCCCACCTCATTTCCCCAGACGGAGATCTGAAGTCATGGCAGTGCAGGCTGCCGGAGTGAACATCCTGGCGGGACATCTGGAGGTTCTTTGGCCTCCTTATCTCGAGAGACAATGCGTAAGCGCCTGGAGGTGGTCAGTGGTTTGTGAAGCAGCGCCTGGAGTGGCTATAAAGGCCAATTCTAGAGTGACAGGCTCTTCCACAGGTGATGCAGAGAAATTTGTTTGTCGGGCTGTTACACAGGTGGCTCTCCCCTTGCACATCTGTCTTTTTTCCTGCCAACCACTAGTCTCTTCGACTCGCCACACTTTAGCCCCGCCTTTATGGCTGCCCGCCAGCCATAATCTGCCACATCTGGAGGTGACGTAAGATTAATTCAGGTATTTGAATTAATTTTAATATTCAAATTGTGGTCCAGTTGCCGAGCGGCCGGGGCGGAGGGGTGGGGGGTGCCATCATGAGGCCTTGCCGCCGCCAGTAATATCGGGCTGGGCCCTGCCAGCGAGGTCCTTGGCGGGCCTCATCCTGAGCCATCTTCAGTCACCTCCCCACCATAGATCCCGACATCGAGGGCTCCTTAAAATCCAGCCCATTATTTTTGTTTTCGCTTTAGACTGTGTGTTTTGAGTATGGACAGTGTTAAAAAGACAGTTGGAGAAAACTTGCCAAGGGAGCAAACCCCTGCTCAACTTGTCCCATTTCTTTGAAAAGCTTTCCTGTTTTTTTTCATCTCTTTAAGAAGCCCTGAGAAGCAAGCAGAAGAAACAAACTGAAACTGTTGCCACATTTCTCCTGAAAAGACAGCCCAAACTGATCTTCAACGCCGTCTGTAAAGAACTGTTCTGGTAAGATCCCAGTGACAGCCATCTATGTGTATTTGAGATGCCAAATCGAAACAAAGGACATCTGACATCTTTCCATATCTTCTCTTTATTCTTCAAATATTAGCAAGTATTTGGCCAAAGTATTTTTCTTAATCGAGCTCGAAAGAGAAAACCATTTTATTTTTTGGTTAACCGATGTGTGTGTGTGTGTGTGAGGGGCTAAGGTAAAAGGGAACTTTCATATTTCACTCTGTGTGTTAATGTTTTGCTTCATTACTGGCTATGTCTCATTTTATAATAAACTGATCAATTTTGTTGTTTATTCAAGAAAACATGGTTGGTGTAACGGGAACTGGGAAAAAATGTAAATATATGCTGTGACCTGTGGAGAAGTGGAACGAGAAAAACAGTGCACTCCTCCCACCTCGATCGTAACAATTAAGAAATGACATTCGAGAATCTTAAGAATGTTAGTATTGTGCTTTAAGGAATGTAATCTCAGTATGTTAAGGAATCTCATCCTGACATTTTAAGGAATGCTGTCCCGGCATGTTAAGGAATGCAGCATGCTATCCTAGCAAATAAAGCAAAGATATCCCAGCCCATTAAGGAATTCTCTCCCAGCAAGTTAAGGAATTCTATCCAAGCATTTTCAGGAATGCTATTATGGAATGCAAAGGAATATCATCCCAGTATGTTAAGACATTTGGATATGTGGACATTTGCATATTCTGTTCCACCATCTAAGGTCGTTAATGAATACAGTGAATAATTGAGCCCCAACAAAGATGCTTGTGAGATATCTACTGGTCACATCCTGCCAATTAGAGTACCTGACCATTATCCCTGCTCCCTGTCTCCATCCGCTCAACCGAATTTCCAAACCCAGTCAATAATTTGCCTTCAATTCCATGAGTTTCAACTTTAGCTAACAATCTCTTAGGAGAGACTTTTATCAAATGCCTTCTGGAAGTCCAAATAAATAACACCCATGGACATTCTCCTGTCAACTACTTTAGTCAGCTCTTGAAAAAAGTCAATCAGATTTATCAGTATGATCTACCCTTTACAAATCCATGTTGGCCCTCTCTGATCAACTGAAAATGTTCAAGCTGTTCAGTCACATTACTTATTGACTCCGGCAATTTCCCGATAACAGATGTTAAACACCACCCAACATGTTAAGGAATGACATTTCAGTAAATTAAAACATGCTATCCCAGCATGTTAAGGTAACATTGAAAGGGACTGTTATCCATGAATGTTAAGGAATGCCATCCCGGCTGTTCAGAAATATTATCGGAACATGAATAATCATTACATCAACATATTTGTACTGACATCAGTCAGTAAATTTCATCCCTCAATATTGAGGATTGTATTCTAAGTTTTAATGGGTTATGCCAAGTGCATCAATGAACACTAGATTAGAGGTTTGGGAAGGATAGAGGAACATTTTGAGGAATATCATTTAATCTTGTTATGGGAGATCATACAAGCACATGAAGGAAAGTCATTAGAGTGTGTTATGAAAAGTTAGTCAAGCAGATTAAACATTTGAAAGTTACTGGGCTGGATTCTACAGAGCCCTCGATATAGGGATCCCCAGCAACGGTGGAGGTGGTTGGTTATTCACGAATCTCCAGACGGGGCCCGACACGGACCTCGACACTGACAGGGCCCAGCCTGATATTGCCTGCCATGGTGAGGCCTCATGGGCGGTGGCCCCGCCACTGGGCAAAGGAACCACAATTTAAATAACTTCAAATACCTGCATTAATTACTCTCCCGTCACACCTGATGTCCCGCCAGGTCTTCACCCCGGCACTCCTGTGCCTTTGGAATACTGGTGCGGGGGCGGGGGGTGGGGGGATGAGTTGGTGGCGTGGGAAGGTGGTCATTTTCTGGTGCGGAGCTGTGGAGGGTTGGGAATGGGGTCAAATTAGTATCATGGGTGTATGGGATGGTGGGAAGGGTTAGAGTTTAAAGTTTGTGCAGTTTGGTGGGGGGGGATGGTCAGATGTAAAGGGAAGTGTTTTTGTGGGAGGAAGGGCAAATATTTAATTTAATCTCTATTGGGGATGCGGTGGGAGAGGGGCAAGAGAGATGTATTTATTTAATTTCATTTCATCTTACTTTAAATATTTAAATTTCTTGCCAGGGCAAACAGTCCTTTAAAAATGGCGTCAGCACCTGCGCACAGACAGCTGACACCAAGGCAGGGGACAGACAGCCTGCCCCTCTACGCGATCGGGTTTGGGGCCCTGCCCATCTATTTAAATGAGCTGCCAGCTTGGAATTGCAGCAGCTCTTTGGCGTGTGGTCCGAATGGACTGTCTGCTGTTTTGTCGTGGCCTTGTCGAATTCAGCTCATTGTCAGAAACTGGCATTTATCGGCTATAAAGGTTGCCTGCAGTGTAACTGTCTGCCTAGTGTTCATATAGAAAAAGACTTGATCCAACTAGTTCCTGGTGAATGGTGATACGCTACTGTTGGAAAATCCTGGAATAAGAGCATTAGCCATGGAATTGCTGTGGGATATCCGCATATTATCACCGAACATGTTTCTCTGACATTATTCTATTCCCTATTTTAGAGAACACATTTATCTGTATAAAACCTGTGGAATAATCAGTACATTGAATGGAGACATCTGAATGGAAGTTAAGACTAACATTATGCAGAGCCCAGGGACAATGAAATGAGAAACACAGAGGAGTAGAATGTTGGTAAGTTGGGGGAAGGCACAATAAAACACAAATAGAACAGTGAGCCAAAAATATCAAGGACTTACCCAAATTTTCAGTGACTGCTTCACTGAATGTTGTAGCATATCTTACACAAAATATGTCACCCTGATCAACCAATGCATTCTTAATCGATTTATAATCTGCCAGTACCATGCATTTTTGAAATCCTAAATGCAAGGTGTAAATGCTGCCATATTTGTCTGCCAGCTAAACACAAAGTGGAAAAAAATACATTATTAACATTCCTTGATCATTGAGAGATTTCCTAGTTAATTTATATGGAGGATGCACATCAGGTGGTCATGCAATGTATTCTGTATTAATTGTGTGAGAAGAACATAACATGAGGGGAAATCGAAACAGAAGATGCTGGAAATATTCAGCAGGCCAATCAGCATCCGTGGAGAGAGAAACAGAGTTAACGTTTGAGGTCGATGACTTTTCTTTAGAACATCGACCTGAAAGGTTAACTCTGCTCCACAGACACTACCTGAGCTCCTGAGTATTTCCAGCATTTTCAGGTTTTCAGCAGCTGCAGTATTTTGTGTCAAATGAAGTGACTTGCTTTCACAACAAAATGAAATTGAATTTGTCCAACAGAGAGACACCTAATCTTTCTTCACTGCACTGTTATTCACTAAGCAGTTGAACAGAGCCCATGTTCTCAACCATACTAAGTTCCTCTCATCCCATTACATCTGCATTTTCCAAGTTCCGCTGGCTCCCTCTACCCGAGAGCATCAAATCTAACATTATTTCCCTGACCTTCAGCTCCCTCCATGGCCCCGATTCCATTACCCTCTGCATAAATCCAGATCTTCTCCCTCAATATGTCCCACCATGAACCCTCCATTTCTCTAGCACTGGCCTGCTTCTTGTATTTACTGCCTCAGTTTTTGAGTGTGTGAGAGCTGCACTAAGGGAATAGAGGTTTTTTTTAAGATGGACTAGCATTCTCATTATTTTCCTTCTACATAATTCTCATTCACAAATTAAATTCAATTTTTTTGTTTTAACCTGAATAATATCTTCTCACAATGCGGTGTTTTTATACCTATCAGAAAACATGGTAAAAAGGCTTTTGAAATCCTATGAACTGAACTCTCTCAGTAAAATGTTGGTTGTTAAGCCCATGGCAGACGACACACATTCATAAGAACATAAGAAATAAGAGCAGGAGTAGACCATTCAGCCCCTCGAGCCTGCTCTGCCATTCAATACGACCATGGCTGATCTGATAGCGGCCTTAACTTCACTTTCCTGTCTGCCCCCCATAATCCTTGACTCCCTTGTTGATCCAACATCCGTCTAAATCAGCCGTGAACATATTCAATGACCGAGCCTCTGCTGCTGTCTGGGGAAGAGAATTCCATAGACTAACAACCCTCTGAGAGAAAAAAATTGTCTTCATCTATGTCTTGAATGGGAGACACCTTATTTTTAAATTGTGTCCCCTAGTTCTAGATTCCCCCACAAGGGGAAATATCCTTTCAGCATTCACCCTGTCCACTTTCCTCAGGATCTTATACGTTTTAATACAATCACCTTTCATTCTTCTAAACTCCAGTAGTATAGGCACAACCTGTCCAACCTTTCCTCATAAGATAACCCCTTCATCCCAGGAATCAGTCGACTGAAACTTCTCTGAACTGCTTTTAATGCAACTATATTCTTTCTTAAGTGAGGAGACCAAAATTATCCACAGTATTCCAGATGTGGTCCAACTCAGGCCCTACACAGCTGTATCAACACTTCCCTACTTTTATACTCAAGCCCCCTTTTCAATAAATACCAAGATTCCACTTGCATTAAAGGCCTGATACCCAACCCGAACCCAACGGGACCTGATGACATGTGTCGGGTAAAGGTCGGGTCAGGTCGCACGTCCGGGTCTGGCATTGGGGCTTAGGTCGGGCCGGGCCCGATCAGACACACTCTATCACCACATCAGGTAAGTGACTTTAATGTTAATTTATTTTTTGAACTTTAAAGATGGTTTTAGTTACAGTTATTTGAAGCTTGTGCAGCTAAGGAACAAAGTGAAAAATGGAAGGTAGGTTAACTGATGGTCGGGTTGGGTCGGGAGCGGGAAAAAGATGGAAGGACTCGGGTCGGGTCAGGCTCAGGTTCGGATGGGGTTCTGTCGGGCTCGGGTTGGGTCTCATTTGTGGACCCGAGCAGGCCTTTAATTTATACTCCATCTGCCAAATTTATGCCCACTCACTTAACCTATCGAAATCCATTTGTAGACTCTTCATGTCCTCCTGACAGCTCACTTCCCTACCTATCCTTGTGTCATCAGCAAATGTAGCAACCATACCTTCAGTCCCTTCATCTAAGTCATTGAAATAGATTGTAAATAGTTGAGGCCCTGCACTGATCCCTGATCTACTAGTAACGGCTTGCCAACCCACAAGTAACCCATTTATCCCTATTCTCTGCTTCCTGTTAGCTAACCAATTCTCTATCCATGCTAATTCTCTATCCATCCACCCAACACCATGACCTCTTATTTTGATGAGTAACCTTTGATGTGGCACCTTGTCAAATACCTTTTGGAAATCCAAGTACGCCACATTTATAGGTTCCCCTTTATGCACCTTACGTGTTACTTCCTCGAAGAACTCTAATAGATTAGTCAAACACGATTTCCCTTTAGCACAACCATGTTGGCTGTGCCTGATTGTATTATGATTTTCCAAATGTCCAGCTATTACTTCCTTAATAATGGATTCCAGCACTTTCCCACTGACAGATGCTAGTCGAACTGACCAGTAGTTTCTGTCTGCCTCCTTTCTTGAAGAGAGGTATTATATTTGTGATTTTCCAATCCATTGGGACCTTTCCACAATCTAGGAGATTTTGGAAGATCACTACTCATGCACCTACTAAGTCTGCAGCTAGTAGGATGCAATTCATCAGGTCCTGGGAACTTGTCAGCCTTGAGTTCAGTACCTTCAGCCAGTACCTTTTCCTGGGTGATTATGATTGCTTTAAGTTCTTCCCTCTCTTTTACTTCATTATTTTCTGTTATTCTTGGGATTTTTTTTGTGTCAGTGAAGACAGACACAAAATATCTGTTCAAGGCTTCTGACATTTCTTTGTTTGCCATTATTAATTTCCCAGTTTCACCCTGCAAGGGACCAACGCTCACTTTAGTTACTCTTTTCCTTTATTAAATACTTGTGGAAACTCTTATTATCTGTTTTTATATTTTAGCTAGCTTTCACTCACGCTCTAATTTCTCCCTCCTTATTATTTTGTTAAGTATTCTTTGCTAGTTTCTAAAATCTGTCCAATCTTTTGACCTACCACTTATCCTCGCAGTACTGTATGAATTTTCTTTCAGTTTGATAGTATCCGTAGCTTCCTTAGTTAGCCAAAGATGACACATCGTTCTCATAGTCTTTTTTTCTCAATAGAGCATATCTTTGCTGCGAGTTATGAAATATCTACTTAAATATCTGCTGCTGCTTCTCTATTGTCTTACCTTCTAACATATTTTCCCAGTTTACTTTCACCAACTTTGTCCTCATACCTTTATAATTGCCGTATTTAAGTTTAAGAAACTAATCTTAGACCCACATTATGTACCCTCATGTCATGATCACTGTTGCCTAGAGACTCCTTTACGATGAGATCATTAATTAATCCTGTCTCATTTCACATTACCAGGAAAATAGCCTGCTCTCTCGTTGGCGCTAGAATGTACTTCTTTAAGAAATTGGCCCGAATACACTCGAGGAACTCATCTTTCAGGCTACCTTTGTCAATCTGATTCATCCAATCTATATGAAGATTAAAATCACCCATAACTATTGCAGTCCCTTTTTAACAAGCCCCCATTATTTTTTCCTGTATACTCTGCTTACAGAGTAGCTATTTTTAACTTACCTAGAAACTACTCACACAAGTGGATTCTTACTTTTGCTAGTTCTTATCTTTACCCAAGCTGATCTACATCTTGAGCTTCTGAACAAAGGTCATCTCTCACTACTACACTAATATCATCTCAAATTAACAGAGCTACCCCACTGCCATTTCCTAGATTCCTGTCCTTCTGAAATGTTAAATACCCTTAAATGTTTAGTTCCAAGCCTTTGTCACCTTGCAACCATGTCTCTGTAATGGCTATCAGGTCATGCATATGTATTTCTATTTGTGCTCTCAATTCATTCATTTTGTTACAAATGTTGCACGCATTGAGGTACAGAGCCTTTAATTCCATCTTTTTAGCATTCTTGCAAACTCTGGCCTTATCTACTGATGCATTCTTCAGTTTATTCACTCTGTCCCTTCCTATTAAACTCTGGTCATTATTTCCCATATCGCTACCCTGTTCTATTGCCTTGTCCTTTCTCTTTAATTTACCACATCTCCTCTCACATGATCCCTTCCCCCAGTCATTTAGTTAAAAGGCTCTCGCTACTGCCCTAGTTATATGACTCACCAGAACACTGGTCCCAGTACGGTTCAGGTGAAGACCGCCCCAATGGTACAGCTCCCACTTTCCCCAGTACTGGTGCCAGTGCCCCAGGAATTGAAACCCATTTCTTCAACACCAATCTTTGAACCATGCATTTAACTGTAATCTTATTTACCCGACACCAATTTGCTCATGGTTCAGGTAATAATCCAAAGATTATTACCTTTGTGGCTCTGCCTTTTAATTTAGTCCCGAGCTGTTCATATTCCCATCAGAACCTCTTTCTTAGTCCTATCTATGTCTTTGGTACCTACATGGACAATGACAACTGGATCCTCCCCCTCCCGCTGCAAGTTCCTCTCGAGCCCCAAGCAGATGTCCCAAACCCTGGCACCGGACAGACAACACAGCCGTCTGGACTCTCTCTGTTGGCCATAGAGAACTGTGCCTATCCCTCTGACTGTACTATCTCCTACTACCACTATGTTCCTATTCTCTATTTGAATGGTTTCCTGTACCACAGTGCCATGATCAGTCTGCTCATCCACCCTGCAGCCCTCGCTCTCATCCATACAAGATGACAGAATCTTCTTTACGCAGAGGGTGGTGGGTGCATGGAACGCATTACCAGCGGAGGTGGTAGACGCGGGCACGATAGCGTCTTTTAAGATGTATCTAGACAGATACATGAATGGGCAGGAAGTAAAGAGATACAGACCCTTAGAAAATGGGCGACAGGTTTAGATAGAGGATTTGGATCGGCGTAGGCTTGGAGGGCCGAAGGGCCTGTTCCTGTGCTGTAATTTTCTTTGTTCTTTCTTTGTTCAGAGTAAGCTCCTCGGAGGAGTGGTCGCACTCACTAGACAACAGTGATACAGGGTTGTATAGCCACTGTCATTGGGAAGATATGACTGAGTGAACTAGTTTGTCAGAAGGAAAAAGGTAAGTAATGGGCACAGGCAACACCAACAACTACCATTGCATAGTCTACAAGGCCTGGGCGGACAATATACACTGGGTATGTATAGGGGAAATGAACATAGCAGAGAGAACTCCAAGCAGAATGACATCTGTCAGACAGGGCTCCCAAACTGAAAAAAGCATTCATGGAGAAATGACACCCAACATAGATATAGATATTTTTTGTCAATTAATTTCTTCAGCAAGGTGCAATGCTGAACCTTTGAATGTAATTGATTAGTAACTCTGTGTTGAGAAGTTACTGGGTTTCAATTATAATTAGCATGCTTCTTGTAATATCTTCACTACAGGTAACTGTTGGTTGAGCTGCATGTGGAAATCAGCCACATTGCCTGACCTACATAAAGGTACCTTTCTGATCAGGAGGCTGAAGAAAGTTAGTGTCAACCACAAGCCTTACAGTTTGGATAGTTTCTTGACTGATTTAATATTTGTTGCTAAATAGATACTGGCAATTTCAGTGAATATTATACATCATATATTAACTCTGTTACTATGATAGAGCAATAATCAGAGAATATTATGAGTTATATAGAATCACAGTATCACAGAATTGGTACAGTGCAGAATGAGGCTATTTGGCCCATCGCGTCTGCACCAGCTCTCCCCGTAACCCTGTACACTTTGCCTTTTCGGATTACAATCTAATTCCCTTTTGAGTGTTTCAATTGAACCGGCCTCCACCACACTCTCAGGCAGTGAATTCCAGACCTTAACCACTCTGCGTGAAAAAGTTTTTCCTCATGTCACTTTTGCTTCTCTTACCAAATGCTTTAAATCTGTGCCCTCTTGTCCTCGATCCTTTCACGAACAGGAACAGGTTCTCTCTATCTACTCTGTCCAGACCCCTCATGATTTTGAATACCTCCATCAAATCACTTCTCAGCCTTCTCCAAGAAAAGAATCCTAACTTTGAGTCATAGAGAGATACAGCACTGAAACAAGCCCTTCAGCCCACCGAGTCTGTGCCAACCATCAACCATCCATTTATACTAACCCTACTCTCTCCAATGCCCTCATGTCTTTCCTAAAGTGCAGTGGCCAGAACTGGACGCAATACTCCAGCTGAGGCTGAACGAGTGCCTTATACAAGTTCAACATAATATCATTGCTTTTGTATTCTATGCCGCTATTAATAAAGCCCAGGATACTGTATACTTTATTAACCGCTCTCTCAACCTGTCCTGCCACCTTCAATGACCTATGCACATATACACCCAGGCTCCTCTGCTCCTGCACCCCCTTTAGAATTGTACCCTCTATTCTATATTGTCTCTCCACGTTCTTCCGACCAAAATGAATCACTTCACATTTCTCAGCATTGAACTTCATCTGCCACCTGTCTGCCCATTGCACCAACTTCTCTTTGTCCTTTTGCAGTTCTGCACTATCCTCCTCGCAGTTCATATACGTACTCTGTTACTGAAATCCACAGCAATATTCAGTGAATCTTGTGGGTTATATATTTACACTGTTACTGAGACACTCAGCAGTAATCAGTGAATATTATGGGTTATATATTTACTCGGTGTTACTCAGACTTATCAATCTATATTGAGTTTTAGGTTTTTTATATTTATTCTGTATTTTAATCAGACTTTCACCACAATCTTCACTGAATATTATTGTTTATCTATTCATTCCCTGTTTATAAGACTCTTGCACCACCATTCAGTAAATGACAATCCTCTCTTACCTTCACCAGAGATTTGTAAAAGTTCTTTAGGTCCAGTTGGTGCAGATTCCCAATCAATGGAAGAGGAGTTGGAGAGGGAGGAGCGTTGAATGAAGATCTTGTGCTCGACCCATTGATGAAGAAAATTAAAAGGAAAACCAGAATGATCAGCAGCAAAATTGAGCTGGAGCTCAAAGGGAAGATGTTCAAAAGATTCATTGTGAATAAACTAACCTGCGACTTCAGAAAAAACCCTGCAGCTACCCTTTCACTTTTTGCCAGCCCAGTTCAGTGGTCACAGCTTTATAAAGAGCAGGATCCTCCTCTTTCTCCTCATTTGTTCACTCATTCACTCACACCCTGTTCTACACCAACAAAACCAAACAAAGATTAGAGGGAAATTTTACCAGTCCTCATGGCCAGTGAAAAGCTATTCTCACATATCAACAATTTGATTGCACACTTGATGGTCAGAAAATCACTGGAGACCAAAATTTCTGAGATACACAGCTGGTGGTTGAAAGCAGCAGCAGAAAAGTAGATGATTAAAATTTTTCCTTGTGTTTGCTATTGACAAACACACAGTTTCTGTGACACTGTCTAATGTGTACAATTTAATCAGGATAATTTTATTCCATGACTACATTGTCTAAAAATATCGGGTTAACTTGGAATGGCCCCACTGTTGTATGGAGTCTCGTCACTAGCTATACTTAGCAGAAATCGAGCTTGCTTCCCTTGGTTTTCCAAATAGAAGTCATGTTATATATTATCAATTGCTGAGAAAATCAGTTTCCTGAGCTGAAGTATAATTGTGTGAATTAGGGAGAGTTTCTCCAAGTCCCCAACTTCTAGACCGAAGTAACAGGAATTGGCCAGAGATTGGACAAATCACTAAATACATTAACAAGCAATGTTGTCATGATGTGTTTGTGGGAAGGTCAGAAGATCCCGAGAGTTGGGTTTGCAATAAAAACAGATAGTGTTGGAAATACTCAGCAGGTCCTTAATCCTACCCGCCAAGACTTTTTCATGTCCCCTTCTAGCTCTCCTAATTCCATTCTTCAGTTCCTTCCTGGCTACCTTGTAACCATCTAGAGCCCTGTCTGATCCTTGTTTCCTCAACCTAAAGTAAGCTTCCTTCTTCCTCTTGACTAGCTGTTCCACATCTCTTGTCATCCAAGGTTCCTTCACCCTACCATCCCTTCCTTGCCTCATCGGGACAAACCGATCCAGCAGTCACAGTAAGTGCTCCCTAAACAACCTCCACATTTCTGTCGTGCAGTTCCCTGAGAACATCTGTTTCTAAATGAGGTCCTAAATGAATACTTTGCTTCAGTATTCACTAGTGAGAGGGACCTGGTCGTTTGTGAGGACAGTATGAAACAGGCTGATATGCTCGAACAGGTTGCTGTTAAGAGGGAGAACGTGCTGGAAATTTTGAAAGACATGAGGACAGATAAGTCCCCGGGGCCTGATGAGATATACCCAAGGATATTACGGGAAGCGAGGGAAGAGATTGCTGCGCCTTTGGCAATGATCTTTGCGTCTTCACTGTCCACTGGAGTAGTCCCAGATGATTGGAGGGTGGCAAATGTTATTCCCTTGTTCAAGAAAGGGAATAGGGATAACCCTGGGAATTATAGACCAGTCAGTCTTACGTCGGTAGTGGGCAAATTATAGGAGACGATTCTGAGAGACAGGATTTATGATTATTTGGAAAAGCATAGTTTGATTAGAGATAGTTAGCATGGCTTTGTGAGGGGCAGGTCATGCCTCATAAGCCTTATTGAATTCTTTGAAGATGTGACAAAACACGTTGATGAAGGAAGAGCAGTGGATGTGGTGTATATGGATTTTAGCAAGGCATTTGATAAGATTCCCCATGGTAGGCTCATTCAGAAAGTAACGAGGCATGGGATATAGGGAACGTTGGCTGTTTGGATACAGAATTGGCTGGCCCATAGAAGAGAGAGGGTGGTAGTAGATGGAAAGTATTCAGCCTGGAGCTCGGTGACCAGTGGTGTTCCACAAGGATCTGTTCTGGGACTTCTGCTCTTTGTGATTTTTATAAATGACTTGGATGAGGAAGTGGAAGGCTGGGTTAGCAAGTTTATCGATGACACAAAGGTTGCTGGAGTTGTGGATAGTGTGGAAGTCTGTTGGAGGTTGCAACGGGACATTGACAGGATGCAGAGCTGGGCTGAGAAGTGGCAGATGGAGTTCAACCCGGAAAAGTGTGAAGTGATTCATTTTGGAAGGTCGAATTTGAATGCAGAATACAGGCTTAAAGACAGGATTCTTGGTAGTGTGGAGGAACAGAGGGATCTTGGGGTCCATGTCCATAGATCGCTCAAAGTTGCCACCCAAGTTGATAGGGTTGTTAAGAAAGCGTATGGTGTGTTGGCTTTCATTAACAGGGGGATTGAGTTTAAGAGCCGCGAGGTTATGCTGCAGCTCTGTAAAGCCCTGGTTAGACCACACTTGGAATATTGTGTTCAATTCTGGTCGCCTCATTATAGAAATGATCTGGAAGATTTAGAGAGGGTGCAGAGGAGATTGACCAGGATGCTGCCTGGACTGGAGGGCGTGTCTTACGAAGAAAGGTTGAGGGAGCTAGGGCTTTTCTCATTGGAGCGAAGAAGGATGAGAGGTGACTTGATAGAGGGGTACAAGATGATGAGAGGCATAGATAGAGTGGATAGCCAGAGACTTTTTCCCAGGGTGGAAAGGGCTCTCACCAGGGGGCATAATTTTAAGGTGATTGGAGGAAGGTTTCGGGGAGATGTCAGAGGTAGGTTCTTTACACAGAGAGTGGTGGGTGCGTGGAATGCACAGCCAGCGGTGGGAGTAGAAGCAGATACATTAGGGACATTTAAGCGACTCTTGGATAGGTACATGGAAAATAGTAGAATGAAAGGTATGTAGGTAGTTTGATCTTAGAGTAAGTTAAAGGTTCGGCACAACATCATGGGCCGAAGGGCCTGTACTGTGCTGCACTGTTCTATGTTCTATGTTCTATTGTTGTAACTGTCAGAGGAGGGACATTGAGCAAGATAGTACATTATACAGTAACATAGTGAAAACCTCTCATTGCACAATTCCCATGGGCATACAACATATTAGTGTCCAATTCTTATCCAATCCTCACTCAAATGATTTAACATTTTCTCATTCCAATCCAAGCCCTCAGGCATAATAAACCTGTTGCAAATTCTGACCTGAGTTTTAGTCATAAGATTTAACGGTTCCTCGTTCTTATCTAAGCTCTCAAAGGATCCTCATTGCTAATTCTTACCCAAGATTTAGTCATAAGATTTAAAGGTTCCTAGATCTATCTAAGGTCTCAAAGAGTCCTTGTTGCAAATTCTGACCTGAGTTCTAGTCATAAGATTTCACGGTTTCTTGTTCTTATCTAAGCTCTCAGAGTATCCTCGTTGCTAATTCTTACCCAAGATTTAGTCTGAAGATTTAACCGTTACTTGTTCTTATCATAGTTTTCACTCATATGACACTTGTTGCTAATGATTATCTAAACTTCCAAGCCTAAGACTTACTGCTTCCTTTTATCTTACCCAAGCTCAAGGCTGTTTGAGACAAAGAACTAGCCTTTCTTTCGCCAACACCACCTACTTCCATTCGCAGTGTAATGCCACATGATCTGAACACTGAAATGATATCAGGGAATGAGCTACTTTTGTACAGTCTGGGAGCCTCACATCTATGCACACCAACACCCACCACACCAACACCACCACCATGACTACCCCAAAACCATCCTGCTATATGACACTGTTGTCACATCTGACCTATTCTCCCTCTCTTAGACAACTTCCTGGTCAGGGTTGGACATCTTTCACCAAGTTGAACTAGACGAGGGAGAAGGCCAGGTGTCGACAGGTGATGGTATCATGGTCAGATCACTGCTGAGTGTAAAAATCCCTTGATGATCATGGGACACAGAAGCAGGTGGAGAGAAAAGTGAGTTTTATCTTTCAATAAATGTTCTTGTTGCTTGATCTACTTGTCTGTAATTTCTCAATAGATGACTTAAAAACTGCAGAGATGGATTGAAAAGAAATATAATTGTGACGATAGGAATCCCAAATAAAGAGAAAATGACATTAACATCTGTAACAGGGCAGGTTAATGGAGCAGGTACCGATTCTTCATCAGAACTGGAAGCTTAAAAATAGTTATACAATTATAGAATCATAGAATGGTTACCCCAGAAGGAGGCTATTTGGCCTGTCATGTTCATGCTGGCTTTCTGCAAGAACAAATCAGTTACTCCCACTCCCCTGCCCTTTCTCCATAGTCCTGTATTTTTATTTCTCTTCTTTGCCTCCCAAGAGCTTGCAAAGTGGCTCAGGAACACCTGAAAGCTTCCCAAACAATGATGACGAAATGGGCAGACAAGCACGCTAAGACCAGAACTTTTTCAACCAGGAGATGATGTGTTAATATTACTGCCTTTACAGGGTGAACCGCTGAAAGCATGATTCAGTTGTCCATATAAATTGGTCAAGAGAATTGGGGAAGTAAATTATTTGATTGACCCCCCCAGATTGCCGGAAGAAGAATTGACTGTGTCATTTCAATATGTTACTACCACATCATCGCCGGGGGGAGGATTAGCAATCACAAGTATGTCAGGTAGTAGGGACAGTGTAGAATGAAACTGATAGTGAGGATGAGGCAGAAGGAGGCCTTGATAATTCTCAAATTGAACCTTCTACTATCCGGTTAGTTAATACTGAATTGTTAGGGGGATTGGACACTGTGCTTTCATATTTAGATGCAGAACAATGAGAAGATCTATCAAGTCTATTCATAGCATTTAAAACTGTCTGTAGGGATAAGCCAGGAGGTACAACCTTAACCACACATAATATTGATATAGGGGAATCCTTTCCCATAAAACAGCATCCTTATCATTTAAATCCGGAAAAACAGGCCCAGGTAAAAGCAGAAATCCAATACACAGGCTGGAAAACCACCTAATTGAACCCAGTCAACGCAGCTGGAGTTCACCAGTGGTATTACTGCCTAAGCTTGACTGTAATACTAGACTTTGCAGAGACTACAGAAAAGTTAATGCATTTCTCCAAGGGTGGAGGTATTATGAAACATAGAAACATCGAAGAATTGGAGCAGGAGTCGGCCATTTGGCCCTTCGAGCCTGCACCGCCATTAAATAGATCAAGGCTGATCGTCCAAACTCAGTCCCCTGTTTGCGCTTTCCCCCCGTTTCCCTTGATCCCTTTAGCCCTACTTTTCTTTAGCCCTAAGAACCCTATATCTAACATTTTCTTGAATATATTTAATGATTTGGCCTCAACTGTTTTCTGTGGTAGAGTATTCCACATGTTCACCACTCTCTGGGTAAAGAAATCCCTCCTCATCTCAGTCCTAAATGGCTTATGCCTTATCCTTAGACTGTGACCCCTTGTCCTGGACTCCCCCGCCTTCAGGAATGACCTTCCTGCATCTAGTCTGTCCAATCCTGTTAGAATTTTGTAGGTTTCTATGAGATCCCCTCTCATTCTTCTAAACTCTCGCAAATACAAGCCTAATTAACCCAAACTCTCTTCATATGTCAGTCCTGCCATCCCAGGAATCAGTCTGGTGAACCTTCACTGTACTCCCTCCATAGCAAGAACATCCTTCCTCAGATAAGGAGACCAAAACTACACACAATACTCCAGATGTGGTCTCACCAAAGCCTTGTATAATTGCAGCAAGACATCCTTGCTCCTGTCCTAGAATCCTCTCGCTATGAAGGCCAACATACCATTTGCCTTCTTAACTGCCTGCTGCACCTGCATGCTTACTTTCAGTGACTGGTGCACAAGGGCACCCAGGTCTCGTTGCACCTCCCCCTTTCCCAATCTATCACCATTCAGATAATAATCTGCTGTTTTGTTTTTGCCACCAAAGTGGATAACCTCACATTTATCCACATTAGACTGCATCTGCCATGTATTTGCCCACTCACTCAACCTGTCCAAATCACACTGGAGCTTCTCTGCATCCTCCTCACAGCTCACACTCCCACCCAGCTTTGTGTCATCTGCAGACTTGGAGATATTACATTTAATTCCCTCATCTATATCATTAATATATATTGTGAATAGCTGGAGTCCCAGTACTGATCCCTGCAGTACCCCACTGGTCACTGCCTGCCACCTGGAAAAAGATCTGTTTATTGCTACTCTTTGTTTCCTGTCTGCCAACCAGTTCTCTATCCATCTCAGTACCTTACTCCCAATCCCATGTCCTTTAATTTGGCACGCAAATCTCTTATTTGGGACATTATCGAAACAAACCCCAGCCTCTCCAGCCTCTCTTCATAGCTGAAATTCTCCAACCCAAGCACCCTCCTCGTGAATCTCCTCTGCACCCTCTCCAGTGCAATCACATACTTCCTATAGTGTGGTGACCAGAACCGTACACAGTACTCCAGCTGTGGCCTAACTAGTGTTTTATACAGTTCCATCATAACCTCTCTGCTCTTATATTCTATGCCTCGGCTAATAAAGGCAAGTATCCCATATGCCTTCCTAACCACCTTATCTACCTGTGTTGCTGCCTTCAGTGATCTATGGACAAGTACACCAAGTGACCCTTTGTATTTCCTAGGGTCCTACCATCCATTGTATATTCCCTTGACTTGGTATTCCTCCCAAAATGCATCACCTCACACTTCTCAGGATTAAATTCCATTTGCCACTGCTCTGCCCATCTTACCAGCCCATCTATATCGTCCTGTAATCTAAGGCTTTTCTCCTCACTATTTACAACACCACCAATTTCCATGTCATCTGCGAACTTACTGATCATACCTCCTATATTTACGTCTAAATCATTAATGTACACTACAGACAGTAAGGGTCCCAGCACCGATCCCTGGTACACCACTGGTCACAGGCTTCCACTCGTAAGAACAACCCTCGACCATCACCCTCTGCCTCCTGCCACTAATCCAATTTTGAATCCAATTTGCCAATTTGCCCTGGATCCCATGGGCTCTTACCTTCTTGACCAATCTCCCATGCAGGACTTTATCAAAATATGTACCGAAGTCCATGTAGACTACATCAACTGCTTTATCCTCATCTACATACTTAGTCACCTCCTCATAGAGTCATACAGTTATACAGTAGAGAAACAGGCTCTTCGGCCCATTGTGTACCGGCCATCAAGTAGCTATCTATTTGAATCCCATTTTCCAGCTCTCGGCCCATAGCCTTGTATGCTATGGCATTTCAAGTGCTCATCTAAATGCTTCTCAAATAACTACTCCTCGAAAAATCAATCATATTTGATAGACGTGATCTCAATTCTCAATGAATCCCTGTCTCTCCAAGTGGAGATTAATCCTGTCCCTCAGAATTTTTTCCAATAGTTTCCCACCACTGATGTGAGACTCACTGACCTGTAATTACCTGGTTTATCCCTGCTACCCTTCTTGAATCATGGTACCACATTCACTATCCTCCAATCCTCTGGTACCTCTCCTGTGGCCAGAAAGGATCTGAAAATTTGTGTCAGAGCCCCTGCTATCTCCTCCCTTGCCTCACATAACAGCCTGGGATACATCTCATCTGGGCCTGGGGATTTATCCATTTTTAAGCCCGATAAAACATCTAATACTTCCTCCTTTTCAATGCTCATATGTTCAAGTATATCACAATCCCCCTCCCTGATCTCTATACCTGCATCATCCTTCTCCATAGTGAACACAGATGAAAAGTAATCATTTAAAACCTCACCTATGTCCTCCGGCTCCACACACAGATTGCCACTTTGGTCCGTAATGTGCCCTACTCTTTCCCTGGTTATCCTCTTGCCCGTAATATACTATAAAATGCCTTAGATTTTCATTTATCTTGCTCGCCAGTGTTTTCTTATCTCCCCTCTTCGCTCTCCTTATTACTTTTTTAAGTACCCCTCGACACTTTCCATACTCCTCTAGTGCCTCTGCTGTTTTCAGCACTCTGAATCTGCCATCAGCCTCCTTTTTTTCCCTTATCCAATCCTCTATATCCCTTGACATCCAGGGTTTCCTGGACTTGTTGGTCCTACCCTTCACCTTAACAGGTACATGTTGGCTCCGAATTCTCACTATTTCCTCTTTGAATGACTCCCACTGGTCTGATGTAGACTTTCCTACAAGTAGCAGCTCTCAGTCCACTTTGGCCAGATCCTGTTTTATCCTATTGAAATCGGCCTTCCCCCAATTCAGTACCTTTATTTCCAGTCTCTCTTTGTCCTTTTCCATAACTACCTTAAATCTGAGTGTTATGGTCACTATCCCCGAAATGCGCCCCCACTGACACTTCTACCACTTGTCCGGCTTCATTTCCTAGGATTATGTCCAGTACTGCCCCTTCTCTTGTCGGACTTTCTGCATACTGGCTCAAAAATCTCTCCTGTATGCATTTTAAGAATTCCTTCCCCTTTTACCCTTTTGCACTAAGACTATCCCAGTTGATATTAGGTAAGTTGAAATCCCCTACAATTATTACCCTATTATTTTTACACCTCTCTGAGATTTGCCTACATATCTGCTCCTCTATCTCTCCCTGACTGTTTGGAGGCCTGTAGTACACTCCCAGCCAAGTGATTGCCCCGTTTTGTCTTTTTATGTTCTGCCCATATGGCCTCATTTGAAGAACGTTCTGAGATATCATCCCTCCTTACTGCAGTAATTGACTCCTTAATCAACAATGCAATACCACCTCCTCTTTTATCCCCTCCCCTATCACAGCTGAAGATTCTGTACCCTGGAATATTGAGTTGCTTGTCCTATCCCTTCCTCAGCCATGTCTCTGTGATAGCAATAATATCACAATTCCATGTGTTAATCAATGCCCTCAATTCATCTGCCTTACTTGTAATACTCCTTCCATTAAAGTAAATGCAATCTAGTCTTGCACTATTCACTTGTGCCTTAACAGGTCGATATTTGCTCTGCCTTCCAGACTGACTCAGTTTCTCTTCGATACTTGACTGTGCATCACTCCCTACTGTACCTCCACTCTGTATCCACCCCCCCCCTCCCACCAAATTAGTTTCAACCACCAACCCCCCCTCACCCAGCAGCACTAGCAAACCTCCCAGCAAGGATGTTGGTCCCGTTTCGGTTCAGGTGCAACAGGTCCAACTTGTACAGGTCCCACCTTTGTCAGAAACAGTCCCAGTGATCCAGAAAACCAAATCCCTCCCTCCTGCATCATCTCTTCAGCCATGCATTCATCTGCTCTATCCTCCTATTTCTAAACTCATTAGCGTGTGGCACTGGGAGTAATCCAGAGATTCCAACCTTTGAGGTCCTGCTTTTTAATCTGTTACCGAGCTCCCTAAATTCTTGTTGTAGGACCTCATCCCTCTTTTTACCTATGTCGTTGGTACCAATGTGTATCACAACCTCTGACTGTTCACCCTCCCCCTTCAGAATGTCCTGCAGCCACTCTGTGACATCCTTGACCCTAGCACCAGGGAGGAAACATGCCATGTTGGTATCACGTTTGCGGCCACAGAAACACCGATCTGTACCCCTGACGATAGAATCCCCTATCACGATAGCTCTTCCATGCGTTTCCCTCCCCTCATGTGCCTCAGACTTGGCTCTTGCTGCATTCCCCTGAGACGCTATCTCCCCCAACAGTATCCAAAGTGGAAAATCTGTTAGATAGGGAGATGGACCCAGGGGACTCCTGCACTACCTGCCTTGTTCTTCTACCCTGTCTGTCGGTCACCTTTCTGCCTGAGCTGTCATCACCTGTGGTGTGACTACCTCCCTGTACATGCTCTTCACGATGATCTCAGCCTCACAGATGTTCCACAGTGTCTCCAGCCGCCACTCCAGATCTGAAACACGGATTTCGAGTCACTGCAGCTGGAGACACTTCCTGCATACGTGTTTGTCCTGGACACTGGAAGTGTCCCTGACTTCCCACATTGCAAAGGAGGAGCACTCCATACTGCCGAGCTGCCCTGCCATGACCTACCCTTAATTTACTCAAAAATTTGAGATTATTTATACTAGGGACCTTGATTCCCTAAAAAACACTACTTACTATATAAAACATTTGGTCATAATTACTCATAATTATCAATAAATTACAAGAATTAAAAACAAAAATACAATTTGGTAGTATTTCACTTATGAGGAAGGTTTTGAGTTTTTTTCAAAAATAACTTTCTGTCCCTTGATTTTTTAAAGCTCTTTACAGGCACTAACAGCTGTTACTTACCCAATCAATCCGCTTACAGATTTCCCTTCATGTCACTGCAAATCTTTATTTCCTCCTTTGAAACTCAGCACACACTGGAACAGAGAAAGAGAGAGAGAGAGAGAGAGCCCGTCGACTGCTGCTGCCGCTCTGGTCCAGAACACATTCTTTGTTTCAGAAGAACCCAATTCATTCTGGAATATTTTAGCATGGGTGTGGGATGGGTGCAATTGCCACCTTTTTGCTTTGAAGATTTTCCTTTGTCCCTGGCAGACAATTTGAATATACAAATACTAAGTCCTTTTCCTTCAGTGGCTATTTCATGAGCACATTGTTCACTTTTTAAAAGAAAGGTCAATTTTTTTTAAAAGGCAGTCAGTTTTTATCACTCTTCAGATTTTGTCTATAACTTTTTAATTGTCGCACGTCTTATACATGTGCCAATTTTTAAATCAAGACATTGTGTGACTGTCAGCCAGTGTAGGTCAGCGAGCACGTGGTGATAGGTGAACGGGACTTGGTGTGAGTTAAGACATGGACAGCAGAATTTTGGATAACCTCAAGTTTACAAAGGGTAGAATGTGGGAGACCAGCCAGGACAGTGTAGGAATAGTCAAGTCAAGAAGTAGCAAAGACAAGAATGAGGGGTTCAGCATCAGAGCTGAGGTATGACGAAGACAGGTGATGTAATGGAGGGGGGAATAGGCGGTTTAGTGCTGGCATAGATATGTGGTCAGAAGCTCATCACAGGGTCGAATATGATACCAAGGTTCCAAAAAGTTGGGTTTAGTCTCAGAATGTTGCGAGGGGGAGTCTTGGAGTCGGTAAGTAGGAAGCAGAGTTTCGAGCAGAGAATGAAAACAATGGCTTCCCAATATTGAACACGAACTGTCACAATATAAAGGGTTCTGGAACTAAAAGTGTAACAATGTAAAGGGGCATTACACTAACAGTGTAACAGTGTAAATGGACTCTTAAACTAACAGTGACATAGTGTAAAGAGGCATGACACTGACAGTGTAACAGTGTAAAGGGACTCTTAAACAAACAGTGACACAGTGTAAAGAGGCATGACACTGACAGTGTAACAGTGTAAAGGGACTCTTAAACAAACAGTGACACAGTGTAAAGGGGCATTACACGAACAGTGTAACAGTGTAAATGGACTCTTAAACTCACAGTGCCACAGTGTAAAGAGGCATTACATGAACAGTGTAACAGTGCAAAGGGACTTTTAACCTAACAGTGTCACAGTGTAAAGGTACTCTGAAAGTAACAGTGTAACAGTGTAAATGGACTCTTAAACTGACAGTGTCACAGTGTGAAGAGGCATTCAACTAACAGAGTAAAAGTGCAAAGGGACTCTCAAACTAACATTGTCACAATGTAAAGAGGCATGACACTAACAGTGTAACAGTGTAAAGGCACAGTTAAACTAACAGTGTCACAGTGTAAAGAGGCAATACACTGACAGTGTAACAGTGTAAAGAGGCATTACAGTAACAGTGTAACAGTGCACAGGGACTCTTAAACTAACAGTGTCACAGTGCAAAGGTACTCTTAAAGTAACAGTATCACAGTATAAAGGGACTCTTAAACTAACAGTGTCATAGTGTAAAGAGACATTACACTAACAGTGCAACAGTGTAAAGGGACTTTTAAACTGACAGTGCCACAGTTTAAAGAGACTCTTAAACTAACAGTGTCACAGTGTAAAGAGGGATTACACTCACAGTGTAGCAGTGTAAAGGGATTCTTAAACTGACACTGTCACAGTGGAAAGAGGCATGACACGAAAAGTGTAACAGTGAAAAGGGTCTTTTAAACTGACAATATCACAGTGTAAAGGGTCTTTTAAACTGACAGTGTCGCAGGATAAAGGGGCTCTGAAACTGACAGTGTCACAGTGCAAAGAGACATTACACTAACAGTTTAACAGTGTAAAGGGACTTTTAAACTGACAGTGCCGGAGTTTAAAGAGACTCTTAAACTAACAGTGTCACAGTGTAAAGAGGCATGACACGAAAAGTGTAACAGTGCAAAGGGACTTTTAAACTAACAGTGTCACAGTATAAAGGGACTCTTAAACTGACAGTGTAACAATTTAAAGGGAATCTTAAACTAAAAGTGTCACAGTGTAAAGGGTCTTTTAAACTGACAGTGTCACAGGATAAAGGGACTCTTAAACTGACAGTGTCACAGTGCAAAGTAACATTACACTAACAGTGTAACAGTGCAAAGGGACTTTTAAACTAACAGTGTCACAGTGTAAAGGTACTCTTAAAGTAACAGTGTAACAGTGTAAATGGACTCTTAAACTGACAGTGTCACAGTGTGAAGAGGCATTAAACTAACAGAGCAACAGTGGAAAGGGGCCCGAAAACTAACAGTGTCACACTGTGAAGAGGCATTACACTAACAGTGTAAAAGTGCAAAGGGACTCTCAAACTAACAGTGTCACACTGTGAAGAGGCATTACACTAACAGTGTAAAAGTGCAAAGGGACTCTCAAACTAACAGTGTCACAATGTAAAGAGGCATGACACTAACAGTGTAACAGTGTAAAGGGACAGTTAAACTAACAGTGTCACAGTGTAAAGAGGCAACACACTGACAGTGTAACAGAGTAAAGAGGCATGACAGTAACAGTGTAACAGTGCACAGGGACTCTTAACCTAACAGTGTCACAGTGGAAAGGTACTCTTAAAGTAACAGTGTCACAGTATAAAGGGACTCTTAAACTAACAGTGTCATAGTGTAAAGAGACATTACACTAACAGTGCAACAGTGTAAAGGGACTCTTAAACTGACAGTGTAACAATTGAAAGGGAATCTTAAACTAAAAGTGTCACAGTGTAAAGAGACATTACACTAACAGTGTAACAGTGTAAAGGGACTCTTAAACTAACAGTGGCACAGTGTAAAGAGGCATTACTCTAACAGTGTAACAGTGCAAAGTGAAAGTTAAACTAACAGTGGCACAGTGTAAAGAGGCATTACTCGAACAGTGTAACAATGTAAAGGGACTCTTAAACTAACAGTGTCACAATGTAAAGAGGAATGATACTAACAGTGTAACAGTGCAAAGGGACACTTAAACTAACAGTGGCACAGTGTAAAGAGGCATTACTCTAACAGTGTAACAGTGTAAAGGGAAAGTTAAACTAACAGTGGCACAGTGTAAAGAGGCATGATACTAACAGTGTAACAGTGTAAAGGGACAGTTAAACTAACAGTGGCACAGTGTAAAGAGGCATTACACTAACAGTGTAACAGTGTAAAGGGACAGTTAAACTAACAGTGGCACAGTGTAAAGAGGCATGATACTAACAGTGTAACAGTGTAAAGGGACAGTTAAACTAACAGTGTCACAGTGTAAAGAGGCATTACACTAACAGTGTAACAGTGCAAAGGGACTCTTAAACTAACAGTGTCACAATGTAAAGAGGCATGATACTAACAGTGTAACAGTGAAAAGGGACAGTTAAACTAACAGTGTAACAGTGTAAAGAGGCATGGCACTAACAGTGTAACAGTGCAAAGGGACACTTAAACTAACAGTGTCACAATGTAAAGAGGCATGATACTAACAGTGTAACAGTGTAAAAGGACAGTTAAACGAACAGTGGCACAGTGTAAAGAGGCATTCCTCTGACAGTGTAACACTGGAAAGAGGCATGACACTAACAGTGGCACAGTGTAAAGGGACAGTTAAACTAACAGTGGCATAGTGTAAAGAGGCATGATACTAACAGTGTAACAGTGCAAAGGGACAGTTAACCTAACAGTGGCACAGTGTAAAGAGGCATTACACTAACAGTGCAAAGGGACTCTTAAACTAACAGTGGCACAGTGTAAAGAGGCATTACACTAACAGTGTAACAGTGTAAAGGGACAGTTAAACTAACAGTGGCACAGTGTAAAGAGGCATTACACTAACAGTGTAACAGGCTAAAGGGACTGTTAAACTAACAGTGGCACAGTGTAAAGAGGCATGATACTAACAGTGTAACAGTGTAAAGGGACAGTTAACCTAACAGTGGCACAGTGTAAAGAGGCATTACACTAACAGTGCAAAGGGACTCTTAAACTAACAGTGGCACAGTGTAAAGAGGCATTCCACTAACAGTGTAACAGTGTAAAGGGACTCTTAAACTAACAGTGGCACAGTGTAAAGAGGCATTACTCTAACAGTGTAACAGTGCAAAGTGAAAGTTAAACTAACAGTGGCACAGTGTAAAGAGGCATTACTCGAACAGTGTAACAGTGTAAAGGGACTCTTAAACTAACAGTGTCACAATGTAAAGAGGAATGATACTAACAGTGTAACAGTGCAAAGGGACACTTAAACTAACAGTGGCACAGTGTAAAGAGGCATTACTCTAACAGTGTAACAGTGTAAAGGGAAAGTTAAACTAACAGTGGCACAGTGTAAAGAGGCATGATACTAACAGTGTAACAGTGTAAAGGGACAGTTAAACTAACAGTGGCACAGTGTAAAGAGGCATTACACTAACAGTGTAACAGTGTAAAGGGACAGTTAAACTAACAGTGGCACAGTGTAAAGAGGCATGATACTAACAGTGTAACAGTGTAAAGGGACAGTTAAACTAACAGTGTCACAGTGTAAAGAGGCATTACACTAACAGTGTAACAGTGCAAAGGGACTCTTAAACTAACAGTGTCACAATGTAAAGAGGCATGATACTAACAGTGTAACAGTGAAAAGGGACAGTTAAACTAACAGTGTAACAGTGTAAAGAGGCATGGCACTAACAGTGTAACAGTGCAAAGGGACACTTAAACTAACAGTGTCACAATGTAAAGAGGCATGATACTAACAGTGTAACAGTGTAAAAGGACAGTTAAACGAACAGTGGCACAGTGTAAAGAGGCATTCCTCTGACAGTGTAACACTGGAAAGAGGCATGACACTAACAGTGGCACAGTGTAAAGGGACAGTTAAACTAACAGTGGCATAGTGTAAAGAGGCATGATACTAACAGTGTAACAGTGCAAAGGGACAGTTAACCTAACAGTGGCACAGTGTAAAGAGGCATTACACTAACAGTGCAAAGGGACTCTTAAACTAACAGTGGCACAGTGTAAAGAGGCATTACACTAACAGTGTAACAGTGTAAAGGGACAGTTAAACTAACAGTGGCACAGTGTAAAGAGGCATTACACTAACAGTGTAACAGGCTAAAGGGACTGTTAAACTAACAGTGGCACAGTGTAAAGAGGCATGATACTAACAGTGTAACAGTGTAAAGGGACAGTTAACCTAACAGTGGCACAGTGTAAAGAGGCATTACACTAACAGTGCAAAGGGACTCTTAAACTAACAGTGGCACAGTGTAAAGAGGCATTCCACTAACAGTGTAACAGTGTAAAGGGACAGTTAAACTAACAGTGGCACAGTGTAAAGAGGCATTACACTAACATTGTAACACTGTAAAGGGACAGTTAAACTAACAGTGGCACAGTGTAAACAGGCATTACACTAACAGTGTAACAGTGTAAAGGGACAGTGAAACTAATAGTGGCACAGTGTAAAGAGGCATGATACTAACAGTGTAACAGTGTAAAGGGACAGTTAAACTAACAGTGGCACAGTGTAAAGAGGCATTACACTAACAGTGTAACAGCGTTAAGGGACAGTTAAACTAACAGTGGCACAGTGTAAAGAGGCATGATAGTAACAGTGTAACATTGTAAAGGGACAGTTAAACTAACAGTGGCACAGTGTAAAGAGGCATTACAGTAACAGTGTAAAGGGACTCTTCAACTAACAGTGTCACAATGTAAAGAGGCATGATACTAACAGTGGAACAGTGTAAAGGGACAGTTAAACTAACAGTGGCACAGTGCAAAGAGGCATTACACGAACAGTGTAACAGTGTAAAGGGACAGTTAAACTAACAGTGGCACAGTGCAAAGAGGCATGATACTAACAGTGTAACAGTGTAAAGGGACAGTTAAACTAACAGTGGCACAGTGTAAAGAGGCATTACACTAACAGTGCAAAGGGACTCTTAAACTAACAATGTCACAATGTAAAGAGGCATGATACGAACAGTGTAACAGTGTAAAGGGACAGTTAAACTAACTGTGGCACAGTGTAAAGAGGCATTACACTAACAGTGTAACAGTGTAAAGGGACAGTTAAACTAACAGTGGCACAGTGTAAAGAGGCATGACACTAACAGTGTAACAGTGTAAAGGGACAGTTAAACTAACAGTGGCACAGTGTAAAGAGGCATTACACTAACAGTGTAACAGTGTAAAGGGACAGTTAAACTAATAGTGGCACAGTGTAAAGAGGCATGACACTAACAGTGTAACAATGTAAAGGGACAGTTAAACTAACAGTGGCACAATGTAAAGAGGGATGATACTAACAGTGTAACAGTGTAAAGGGACAGTTAAACTAACAGTGGCACAGTGCAAAGAGGCATTACACTAACAGTTTAACAGGGTAAAGGGACTGTTAAACTAACTGTGGCACAGTGTAAAGAGGCATGATACTAACAGTGTAACAGTGTAAAGGGACAGTTAAACTAACAGTGGCACAGTGTAAAGAGGCATAACACTAACAGTGTAACAGTGTAAAGGGACTCTTAAACTGACAGTGTAACAATTGAAAGGGAATCTTAAACTAAAAGTGTCACAGTGTAAAGAGACATTACACTAACAGTGTAACAGTGTAAAGGGACTCTTAAACTAACAGTGGCACAGTGTAAAGAGGCATTACTCTAACAGTGTAACAGTGCAAAGTGAAAGTTAAACTAACAGTGGCACAGTGTAAAGAGGCATTACTCGAACAGTGTAACAGTGTAAAGGGACTCTTAAACTAACAGTGTCACAATGTAAAGAGGAATGATACTAACAGTGTAACAGTGCAAAGGGACACTTAAACTAACAGTGGCACAGTGTAAAGAGGCATTACTCTAACAGTGTAACAGTGTAAAGGGAAAGTTAAACTAACAGTGGCACAGTGTAAAGAGGCATGATACTAACAGTGTAACAGTGTAAAGGGACAGTTAAACTAACAGTGGCACAGTGTAAAGAGGCATTACACTAACAGTGTAACAGTGTAAAGGGACAGTTAAACTAACAGTGGCACAGTGTAAAGAGGCATGATACTAACAGTGTAACAGTGTAAAGGGACAGTTAAACTAACAGTGTCACAGTGTAAAGAGGCATTACACTAACAGTGTAACAGTGCAAAGGGACTCTTAAACTAACAGTGTCACAATGTAAAGAGGCATGATACTAACAGTGTAACAGTGAAAAGGGACAGTTAAACTAACAGTGTAACAGTGTAAAGAGGCATGGCACTAACAGTGTAACAGTGCAAAGGGACACTTAAACTAACAGTGTCACAATGTAAAGAGGCATGATACTAACAGTGTAACAGTGTAAAAGGACAGTTAAACGAACAGTGGCACAGTGTAAAGAGGCATTCCTCTGACAGTGCAACACTGGAAAGAGGCAAGACACTAACAGTGGCACAGTGTAAAGGGACAGTTAAACTAACAGTGGCATAGTGTAAAGAGGCATGATACTAACAGTGTAACAGTGCAAAGGGACAGTTAACCTAACAGTGGCACAGTGTAAAGAGGCATTACACTAACAGTGCAAAGGGACTCTTAAACTAACAGTGTCACAATGTAAAGAGGCATGATACTAACAGTGTAACAGTGTAAAGGGACAGTTAAACTAACAGTGGCACAGTGTAAAGAGGCATTACACTAACATTGTAACAGTGTAAAGGGACAGTTAAACTAACAGTGGCACAGTGTAAAGAGGCATGATACTAACAGTGTAACAGTGTAAAGGGACAGTTAACCTATCAGTGGCACAGTGCAAAGAGGCATTACACTAACAGTGCAAATGGACTCTTAAACTAACAGTGGCACAGTGTAAAGAGGCATTACACTAACAGTGTAACAGTGTAAAGGGACAGTTAAACTAACAGTGGCACAGTGTAAAGAGGCATTACACTAACAGTGTAACAGGCTAAAGGGACTGTTAAACTAACAGTGGCACAGTGTAAAGAGGCATGATACTAACAGTGTAACAGTGTAAAGGGACAGTTAACCTAACAGTGGCACAGTGTAAAGAGGCATTACACTAACAGTGCAAAGGGACTCTTAAACTAACAGTGGCACAGTGTAAAGAGGCATTCCACTAACAGTGTAACAGTGTAAAGGGACAGTTAAACTAACAGTGGCACAGTGTAAAGAGGCATTACACTAACATTGTAACACTGTAAAGGGACAGTTAAACTAACAGTGGCACAGTGTAAACAGGCATTACACTAACAGTGTAACAGTGTAAAGGGACAGTGAAACTAATAGTGGCACAGTGTAAAGAGGCATGATACTAACAGTGTAACAGTGTAAAGGGACAGTTAAACTAACAGTGGCACAGTGTAAAGAGGCATTACACTAACAGTGTAACAGCGTTAAGGGACAGTTAAACTAACAGTGGCACAGTGTAAAGAGGCATGATAGTAACAGTGTAACATTGTAAAGGGACAGTTAAACTAACAGTGGCACAGTGTAAAGAGGCATTACAGTAACAGTGTAAAGGGACTCTTCAACTAACAGTGTCACAATGTAAAGAGGCATGATACTAACAGTGGAACAGTGTAAAGGGACAGTTAAACTAACAGTGGCACAGTGCAAAGAGGCATTACACGAACAGTGTAACAGTGTAAAGGGACAGTTAAACTAACAGTGGCACAGTGCAAAGAGGCATGATACTAACAGTGTAACAGTGTAAAGGGACAGTTCAACTAACAGTGGCACAGTGTAAAGAGGCATTACACTAACAGTGCAAAGGGACTCTTAAACTAACAATGTCACAATGTAAAGAGGCATGATACGAACAGTGTAACAGTGTAAAGGGACAGTTAAACTAACTGTGGCACAGTGTAAAGAGGCATTACACTAACAGTGTAACAGTGTAAAGGGACAGTTAAACTAACAGTGGCACAGTGTAAAGAGGCATGACACTAACAGTGTAACAGTGTAAAGGGACAGTTAAACTAACAGTGGCACAGTGTAAAGAGGCATTACACTAACAGTGTAACAGTGTAAAGGGACAGTTAAACTAATAGTGGCACAGTGTAAAGAGGCATGACACTAACAGTGTAACAGTGTAAAGGGACAGTTAAACTAACAGTGGCACAATGTAAAGAGGGATGATACTAACAGTGTAACAGTGTAAAGGGACAGTTAAACTAACAGTGGCACAGTGCAAAGAGGCATTACACTAACAGTGTAACAGGGTAAAGGGACTGTTAAACTAACTGTGGCACAGTGTAAAGAGGCATGATACTAACAGTGTAACAGTGTAAAGGGACAGTTAAACTAACAGTGGCACAGTGTAAAGAGGCATAACACTAACAGTGTAACAGTGTAAAGGGACAGTTAAACTAACAGTGGCACAGTGTAAAGAGGCATGATACTAACAGTGTAACAGTGTAAAGGGACAGTTAAACTAACAGTGGCAATGTGTAAAGAGGCATGACACTAACAGTGTAACAGTCGAAGGGATTCTTAAACTAACAGTGTCACAATGTAAAGAGGCATGATACTAACAGTGGCACAGTGTAAAGGGACAATTACACCGACAGTGTAACATTGTAAAGAGGCATTACAGCAACAGTGTAACTGTGTAAAGAGACTCTTAAACTAACAGTGCCACAATGTAAAGAGGCAATACATTGAAAGTGTAACAGTGTAAAGAGGCATTACAGTAACAGTGTAATAGTGCAAAGGGATTCTTAAACTGACACTGTCATAGTGTAAATTGACTCATAAACTAACAGTGGCACAGTGTAAAGAGGCATTACACTAACAGTGTAACAGTGTAATGGGACAGTTAAACTAACAGTGGCACAGTGTAAAGAGGCATGATACTAACAGTGTAACAGTGTAAAGGGACAGTTAAACTAACAGTGGCACAGTGCAAAGAGGCATTACACTAACAGTGTAACAGTGCAAATGGACTCTTAAACTATCTGTGTCACAATGTAAAGAGGCATGATACGAACAGTGTAACAGTGTAAAGGGACTGTTAAACTAACAGTGGCACAGTGTAAAGAGGCATTACACTCACAGTGTAACTGTGTAAAGGGACAGTTAAACTAACAGTGGCACAGTGTAAAGAGGCATGATACTAACAGTGTAACAGTGTAAAGGGACAGTTAAACTAACAGTGGCACAGTGTAAAGAGGCATTACACTAACAGTGTAACAGTGCAAAGGGACTCTTAAACTAACTGTGTCACAATGTAAAGAGGCATGATACTAACAGTGTAACAGTGTAAAGCGACTGTTAAACTAACAGCGGCACAGTGTAAAGAGGCATTACACTCACAGTGTAACAGTGTAAAGGGACAGTTAAACTAACAGTGGCACAGTGTAAAGAGGCATTACACTAACAGTGTAACAGTGTAAAGGGACAGTGAAAGTAATAGTGGCACAGTGTAAAGAGGCATGATACTAACAGTGTAACAGTGTAAAGGGACAGTTAAACTAACAGTGGCACAGTGTAAAGAGGCATTACACCAACAGTGTAACAGTGCAAAGGGACTCTTAAACTAACAGTGGCACAGTGTAAAGAGGCAGGATACTAACAGTGTAACTGTGTAAAGGGACAGTTAAACTAACAGTGGCACATTGTAAAGAGGCATTACTCTAACAGTGTAAAAGTGTAAAGGCACAATTAAACTAACAGTGTCACAGTGTAAAGAGGCAATACACTGACAGTGTAACAGTGTAAAGAGGCATTACAGTAACAGTGTAACAGTGCACAGGGACACTTAAACTAACAGTGTCACAGTGTAAAGGTACTCTTAAAGTAACAGTATCACAGTATAAAGGGACTCTTAAACTAACAGTGTCATAGTGTAAAGAGACATTACACTAACAGTGCAACAGTGTAAAGGGACTTTTAAACTGACAGTGCCACAGTTTAAAGAGACTCTTAAACTAACAGTGTCACAGTGTAAAGAGGGATTACACTCACAGTGTAGCAGTGTAAAGGGATTCTTAAACTGACACTGTCACAGTGGAAAGCGGCATGACACGAAACGTGTAACAGTGAAAAGGGTCTTTTAAACTGACAATATCACAGTGTAAAGGGTCTTTTAAACTGACAGTGTCACAGGAAAAAGGGGCTCTGAAACTGACAGTGTCACATTGCAAAGAGACATTACACTAACAGTTTAACAGTGTAAAGGGACTTTTAAACTGACAGTGCCGGAGTTTAAAGAGACTCTTAAACTAACAGTGTCACAGTGTAAAGAGGCATGACACGAAAAGTGTAACAGTGAAAAGGGACTTTTAAACTGACAATATCACAGTGTGAAGGGTCTTTTAAACTGACAGTGTCACAGGAAAAAGGGACTCTTAAACTGACAATGTCATAGTGCAAAGAGACATTACACTAACAGTTTAACAGTGCAAAGGGACTTTTAAACTAACAGTGTCACAGTATAAAGGGACTCTTAAACTGACAGTGTAACAATTTAAAGGGAATCTTAAACTAAAAGTGTCACAGTGTAAAGGGTCTTTTAAACTGACAGTGTCACAGGATAAAGGGACTCTTAAACTGACAGTGTCACAGTGCAAAGTAACATTACACTAACAGTGTAACAGTGCAAAGGGACTTTTAAACTAACAGTGTCACAGTGTAAAGGTACTCTTAAAGTAACAGTGTAACAGTGTAAATGGACTCTTAAACTGACAGTGTCACAGTGTGAAGAGGCATTAAACTAACAGAGCAACAGTGGAAAGGGGCCCGAAAACTAACAGTGTCACACTGTGAAGAGGCATTACACTAACAGTGTAAAAGTGCAAAGGGACTCTCAAACTAACAGTGTCACACTGTGAAGAGGCATTACACTAACAGTGTAAAAGTGCAAAGGGACTCTCAAACTAACAGTGTCACAATGTAAAGAGGCATGACACTAACAGTGTAACAGTGTAAAGGGACAGTTAAACTAACAGTGTCACAGTGTAAAGAGGCAACACACTGACAGTGTAACAGAGTAAAGAGGCATGACAGTAACAGTGTAACAGTGCACAGGGACTCTTAACCTAACAGTGTCACAGTGGAAAGGTACTCTTAAAGTAACAGTGTCACAGTATAAAGGGACTCTTAAACTAACAGTGTCATAGTGTAAAGAGACATTACACTAACAGTGCAACAGTGTAAAGGGACTCTTAAACTGACAGTGTAACAATTGAAAGGGAATCTTAAACTAAAAGTGTCACAGTGTAAAGAGACATTACACTAACAGTGTAACAGTGTAAAGGGACTCTTAAACTAACAGTGGCACAGTGTAAAGAGGCATTACTCTAACAGTGTAACAGTGCAAAGTGAAAGTTAAACTAACAGTGGCACAGTGTAAAGAGGCATTACTCTAACAGTGTAACAGTGTAAAGGGACTCTTAAACTAACAGTGTCACAATGTAAAGAGGAATGATACTAACAGTGTAACAGTGTAAAGGGACAGTTAAACTAACAGTGGCACAGTGCAAAGAGGCATTACACTAACAGTGTAACAGTGCAAATGGACTCTTAAACTATCTGTGTCACAATGTAAAGAGGCATGATACGAACAGTGTAACAGTGTAAAGGGACTGTTAAACTAACAGTGGCACAGTGTAAAGAGGCATTACACTCACAGTGTAACTGTGTAAAGGGACAGTTAAACTAACAGTGGCACAGTGTAAAGAGGCATGATACTAACAGTGTAACAGTGTAAAGGGACAGTTAAACTAACAGTGGCACAGTGTAAAGAGGCATTACACTAACAGTGTAACAGTGCAAAGGGACTCTTAAACTAACTGTGTCACAATGTAAAGAGGCATGATACTAACAGTGTAACAGTGTAAAGCGACTGTTAAACTAACAGCGGCACAGTGTAAAGAGGCATTACACTCACAGTGTAACAGTGTAAAGGGACAGTTAAACTAACAGTGGCACAGTGTAAAGAGGCATTACACTAACAGTGTAACAGTGTAAAGGGACAGTTAAACTAATAGTGGCACAGTGTAAAGAGGCATGATACTAACAGTGTAACAGTGTAAAGGGACAGTTAAACTAACAGTGGCACAGTGTAAAGAGGCATTACACCAACAGTGTAACAGTGCAAAGGGACTCTTAAACTAACAGTGGCACAGTGTAAAGAGGCAGGATACTAACAGTGTAACTGTGTAAAGGGACAGTTAAACTAACAGTGGCACATTGTAAAGAGGCATTACTCTAACAGTGTAAAAGTGTAAAGGCACAGTTAAACTAACAGTGTCACAGTGTAAAGAGGCAATACACTGACAGTGTAACAGTGTAAAGAGGCATTACAGTAACAGTGTAACAGTGCACAGGGACACTTAAACTAACAGTGTCACAGTGTAAAGGTACTCTTAAAGTAACAGTATCACAGTATAAAGGGACTCTTAAACTAACAGTGTCATAGTGTAAAGAGACATTACACTAACAGTGCAACAGTGTAAAGGGACTTTTAAACTGACAGTGCCACAGTTTAAAGAGACTCTTAAACTAACAGTGTCACAGTGTAAAGAGGGATTACACTCACAGTGTAGCAGTGTAAAGGGATTCTTAAACTGACACTGTCACAGTGGAAAGCGGCATGACACGAAAAGTGTAACAGTGAAAAGGGTCTTTTAAACTGACAATATCACAGTGTAAAGGGTCTTTTAAACTGACAGTGTCACAGGAAAAAGGGGCTCTGAAACTGACAGTGTCACATTGCAAAGAGACATTACACTAACAGTTTAACAGTGTAAAGGGACTTTTAAACTGACAGTGCCGGAGTTTAAAGAGACTCTTAAACTAACAGTGTCACAGTGTAAAGAGGCATGACACGAAAAGTGTAACAGTGAAAAGGGACTTTTAAACTGACAATATCACAGTGTGAAGGGTCTTTTAAACTGACAGTGTCACAGGATAAAGGGACTCTTAAACTGACAATGTCATAGTGCAAAGAGACATTACACTAACAGTTTAACAGTGCAAAGGGACTTTTAAACTAACAGTGTCACAGTATAAAGGGACTCTTAAACTGACAGTGTAACAATTTAAAGGGAATCTTAAACTAAAAGTGTCACAGTGTAAAGGGTCTTTTAAACTGACAGTGTCACAGGATAAAGGGACTCTTAAACTGACAGTGTCACAGTGCAAAGTAACATTACACTAACAGTGTAACAGTGCAAAGGGACTTTTAAACTAACAGTGTCACAGTGTAAAGGTACTCTTAAAGTAACAGTGTAACAGTGTAAATGGACTCTTAAACTGACAGTGTCACAGTGTGAAGAGGCATTAAACTAACAGAGCAACAGTGGAAAGGGGCCCGAAAACTAACAGTGTCACACTGTGAAGAGGCATTACACTAACAGTGTAAAAGTGCAAAGGGACTCTCAAACTAACAGTGTCACACTGTGAAGAGGCATTACACTAACAGTGTAAAAGTGCAAAGGGACTCTCAAACTAACAGTGTCACAATGTAAAGAGGCATGACACTAACAGTGTAACAGTGTAAAGGGACAGTTAAACTAACAGTGTCACAGTGTAAAGAGGCAACACACTGACAGTGTAACAGAGTAAAGAGGCATGACAGTAACAGTGTAACAGTGCACAGGGACTCTTAACCTAACAGTGTCACAGTGGAAAGGTACTCTTAAAGTAACAGTGTCACAGTATAAAGGGACTCTTAAACTAACAGTGTCATAGTGTAAAGAGACATTACACTAACAGTGCAACAGTGTAAAGGGACTCTTAAACTGACAGTGTAACAATTGAAAGGGAATCTTAAACTAAAAGTGTCACAGTGTAAAGAGACATTACACTAACAGTGTAACAGTGTAAAGGGACTCTTAAACTAACAGTGGCACAGTGTAAAGAGGCATTACTCTAACAGTGTAACAGTGCAAAGTGAAAGTTAAACTAACAGTGGCACAGTGTAAAGAGGCATTACTCTAACAGTGTAACAGTGTAAAGGGACTCTTAAACTAACAGTGTCACAATGTAAAGAGGAATGATACTAACAGTGTAACAGTGCAAAGGGACACTTAAACAAACAGTGGCACGGTGTAAAGAGGCATTACTCTAACAGTGTAACAGTGTAAAGGGAAAGTTAAACTAACAGTGGCACAGTGTAAAGAGGCATGATACTAACAGTGTAACAGTGTAAAGGGACAGTTAAACTAACAGTGGCACAGTGTAAAGAGGCATTACACTAACAGTGTAACAGTGTAAAGGGACAGTTAAACTAACAGTGGCACAGTGTAAAGAGGCATGATACTAACAGTGTAACAGTGTAAAGGGACAGTTAAACTAACAGTGTCACAGTGTAAAGAGGCATTACACTAACAGTGTAACAGTGCAAAGGGACTCTTAAACTAACAGTGTCACAATGTAAAGAGGCATGATACTAACAGTGTAACAGTGAAAAGGGACAGTTAAACTAACATTGTAACAGTGTAAAGAGGCATGGCAATAACAGTGTAACAGTGCAAAGGGACACTTAAACTAACAGTGTCACAATGTAAAGAGGCATGATACTAACAGTGTAACAGTGTAAAAGGACAGTTAAACGAACAGTGGCACAGTGTAAAGAGGCATTCCTCTGACAGTGTAACACTGGAAAGAGGCATGACACTAACAGTGGCACAGTGTAAAGGGACAGTTAAACTAACAGTGGCATAGTGTAAAGAGGCATGATACTAACAGTGTAACAGTGCAAAGGGACAGTTAACCTAACAGTGGCACAGTGTAAAGAGGCATTACACTAACAGTGCAAAGGGACTCTTAAACTAACAGTGTCACAATGTAAAGAGGCATGATACTAACAGTGTAACAGTGTAAAGGGACAGTTAAACTAACAGTGGCACAGTGTAAAGAGGCATTACACTAACATTGTAACAGTGTAAAGGGACAGTTAAACTAAAAGTGGCACAGTGTAAAGAGGCATGATACTAACAGTGTAACAGTGTAAAGGGACAGTTAACCTATCAGTGGCACAGTGCAAAGAGGCATTACACTAACAGTGCAAATGGACTCTTAAACTAACAGTGGCACAGTGTAAAGAGGCATTACACTAACAGTGTAACAGTGTAAAGGGACAGTTAAACTAACAGTGGCACAGTGTAAAGAGGCATTACACTAACAGTGTAACAGGCTAAAGGGACTGTTAAACTAACAGTGGCACAGTGTAAAGAGGCATGATACTAACAGTGTAACAGTGTAAAGGGACAGTTAACCTAACAGTGGCACAGTGTAAAGAGGCATTACACTAACAGTGCAAAGGGACTCTTAAACTAACAGTGGCACAGTGTAAAGAGGCATTCCACTAACAGTGTAACAGTGTAAAGGGACAGTTAAACTAACAGTGGCACAGTGTAAAGAGGCATTACACTAACATTGTAACACTGTAAAGGGACAGTTAAACTAACAGTGGCACAGTGTAAAGAGGCATTACTCTAACAGTGTAACAGTGTAAAGGGACTCTTAAACTAACAGTGTCACAATGTAAAGAGGAATGATACTAACAGTGTAACAGTGTAAAGGGACAGTTAAACTAACAGTGGCACAGTGCAAAGAGGCATTACACTAACAGTGTAACAGTGCAAATGGACTCTTAAACTATCTGTGTCACAATGTAAAGAGGCATGATACGAACAGTGTAACAGTGTAAAGGGACTGTTAAACTAACAGTGGCACAGTGTAAAGAGGCATTACACTCACAGTGTAACTGTGTAAAGGGACAGTTAAACTAACAGTGGCACAGTGTAAAGAGGCATGATACTAACAGTGTAACAGTGTAAAGGGACAGTTAAACTAACAGTGGCACAGTGTAAAGAGGCATTACACTAACAGTGTAACAGTGCAAAGGGACTCTTAAACTAACTGTGTCACAATGTAAAGAGGCATGATACTAACAGTGTAACAGTGTAAAGCGACTGTTAAACTAACAGCGGCACAGTGTAAAGAGGCATTACACTCACAGTGTAACAGTGTAAAGGGACAGTTAAACTAACAGTGGCACAGTGTAAAGAGGCATTACACTAACAGTGTAACAGTGTAAAGGGACAGTTAAACTAATAGTGGCACAGTGTAAAGAGGCATGATACTAACAGTGTAACAGTGTAAAGGGACAGTTAAACTAACAGTGGCACAGTGTAAAGAGGCATTACACCAACAGTGTAACAGTGCAAAGGGACTCTTAAACTAACAGTGGCACAGTGTAAAGAGGCAGGATACTAACAGTGTAACTGTGTAAAGGGACAGTTAAACTAACAGTGGCACATTGTAAAGAGGCATTACTCTAACAGTGTAAAAGTGTAAAGGCACAGTTAAACTAACAGTGTCACAGTGTAAAGAGGCAATACACTGACAGTGTAACAGTGTAAAGAGGCATTACAGTAACAGTGTAACAGTGCACAGGGACACTTAAACTAACAGTGTCACAGTGTAAAGGTACTCTTAAAGTAACAGTATCACAGTATAAAGGGACTCTTAAACTAACAGTGTCATAGTGTAAAGAGACATTACACTAACAGTGCAACAGTGTAAAGGGACTTTTAAACTGACAGTGCCACAGTTTAAAGAGACTCTTAAACTAACAGTGTCACAGTGTAAAGAGGGATTACACTCACAGTGTAGCAGTGTAAAGGGATTCTTAAACTGACACTGTCACAGTGGAAAGCGGCATGACACGAAAAGTGTAACAGTGAAAAGGGTCTTTTAAACTGACAATATCACAGTGTAAAGGGTCTTTTAAACTGACAGTGTCACAGGAAAAAGGGGCTCTGAAACTGACAGTGTCACATTGCAAAGAGACATTACACTAACAGTTTAACAGTGTAAAGGGACTTTTAAACTGACAGTGCCGGAGTTTAAAGAGACTCTTAAACTAACAGTGTCACAGTGTAAAGAGGCATGACACGAAAAGTGTAACAGTGAAAAGGGACTTTTAAACTGACAATATCACAGTGTGAAGGGTCTTTTAAACTGACAGTGTCACAGGATAAAGGGACTCTTAAACTGACAATGTCATAGTGCAAAGAGACATTACACTAACAGTTTAACAGTGCAAAGGGACTTTTAAACTAACAGTGTCACAGTATAAAGGGACTCTTAAACTGACAGTGTAACAATTTAAAGGGAATCTTAAACTAAAAGTGTCACAGTGTAAAGGGTCTTTTAAACTGACAGTGTCACAGGATAAAGGGACTCTTAAACTGACAGTGTCACAGTGCAAAGTAACATTACACTAACAGTGTAACAGTGCAAAGGGACTTTTAAACTAACAGTGTCACAGTGTAAAGGTACTCTTAAAGTAACAGTGTAACAGTGTAAATGGACTCTTAAACTGACAGTGTCACAGTGTGAAGAGGCATTAAACTAACAGAGCAACAGTGGAAAGGGGCCCGAAAACTAACAGTGTCACACTGTGAAGAGGCATTACACTAACAGTGTAAAAGTGCAAAGGGACTCTCAAACTAACAGTGTCACACTGTGAAGAGGCATTACACTAACAGTGTAAAAGTGCAAAGGGACTCTCAAACTAACAGTGTCACAATGTAAAGAGGCATGACACTAACAGTGTAACAGTGTAAAGGGACAGTTAAACTAACAGTGTCACAGTGTAAAGAGGCAACACACTGACAGTGTAACAGAGTAAAGAGGCATGACAGTAACAGTGTAACAGTGCACAGGGACTCTTAACCTAACAGTGTCACAGTGGAAAGGTACTCTTAAAGTAACAGTGTCACAGTATAAAGGGACTCTTAAACTAACAGTGTCATAGTGTAAAGAGACATTACACTAACAGTGCAACAGTGTAAAGGGACTCTTAAACTGACAGTGTAACAATTGAAAGGGAATCTTAAACTAAAAGTGTCACAGTGTAAAGAGACATTACACTAACAGTGTAACAGTGTAAAGGGACTCTTAAACTAACAGTGGCACAGTGTAAAGAGGCATTACTCTAACAGTGTAACAGTGCAAAGTGAAAGTTAAACTAACAGTGGCACAGTGTAAAGAGGCATTACTCTAACAGTGTAACAGTGTAAAGGGACTCTTAAACTAACAGTGTCACAATGTAAAGAGGAATGATACTAACAGTGTAACAGTGCAAAGGGACACTTAAACAAACAGTGGCACGGTGTAAAGAGGCATTACTCTAACAGTGTAACAGTGTAAAGGGAAAGTTAAACTAACAGTGGCACAGTGTAAAGAGGCATGATACTAACAGTGTAACAGTGTAAAGGGACAGTTAAACTAACAGTGGCACAGTGTAAAGAGGCATTACACTAACAGTGTAACAGTGTAAAGGGACAGTTAAACTAACAGTGGCACAGTGTAAAGAGGCATGATACTAACAGTGTAACAGTGTAAAGGGACAGTTAAACTAACAGTGTCACAGTGTAAAGAGGCATTACACTAACAGTGTAACAGTGCAAAGGGACTCTTAAACTAACAGTGTCACAATGTAAAGAGGCATGATACTAACAGTGTAACAGTGAAAAGGGACAGTTAAACTAACATTGTAACAGTGTAAAGAGGCATGGCAATAACAGTGTAACAGTGCAAAGGGACACTTAAACTAACAGTGTCACAATGTAAAGAGGCATGATACTAACAGTGTAACAGTGTAAAAGGACAGTTAAACGAACAGTGGCACAGTGTAAAGAGGCATTCCTCTGACAGTGTAACACTGGAAAGAGGCATGACACTAACAGTGGCACAGTGTAAAGGGACAGTTAAACTAACAGTGGCATAGTGTAAAGAGGCATGATACTAACAGTGTAACAGTGCAAAGGGACAGTTAACCTAACAGTGGCACAGTGTAAAGAGGCATTACACTAACAGTGCAAAGGGACTCTTAAACTAACAGTGTCACAATGTAAAGAGGCATGATACTAACAGTGTAACAGTGTAAAGGGACAGTTAAACTAACAGTGGCACAGTGTAAAGAGGCATTACACTAACATTGTAACAGTGTAAAGGGACAGTTAAACTAAAAGTGGCACAGTGTAAAGAGGCATGATACTAACAGTGTAACAGTGTAAAGGGACAGTTAACCTATCAGTGGCACAGTGCAAAGAGGCATTACACTAACAGTGCAAATGGACTCTTAAACTAACAGTGGCACAGTGTAAAGAGGCATTACACTAACAGTGTAACAGTGTAAAGGGACAGTTAAACTAACAGTGGCACAGTGTAAAGAGGCATTACACTAACAGTGTAACAGGCTAAAGGGACTGTTAAACTAACAGTGGCACAGTGTAAAGAGGCATGATACTAACAGTGTAACAGTGTAAAGGGACAGTTAACCTAACAGTGGCACAGTGTAAAGAGGCATTACACTAACAGTGCAAAGGGACTCTTAAACTAACAGTGGCACAGTGTAAAGAGGCATTCCACTAACAGTGTAACAGTGTAAAGGGACAGTTAAACTAACAGTGGCACAGTGTAAAGAGGCATTACACTAACATTGTAACACTGTAAAGGGACAGTTAAACTAACAGTGGCACAGTGTAAACAGGCATTACACTAACAGTGTAACAGTGTAAAGGGACAGTTAAACTAACAGTGGCACAGTGTAAAGAGGCATTACACTAACAGTGTAACAGCGTTAAGGGACAGTTAAACTAACAGTGGCACAGTGTAAAGAGGCATGATAGTAACAGTGTAACATTGTAAAGGGACAGTTAAACTAACAGTGGCACAGTGTAAAGAGGCATTACAGTAACAGTGTAAAGGGACTCTTCAACTAACAGTGTCACAATGTAAAGAGGCATGATACTAACAGTGGAACAGTGTAAAGGGACAGTTAAACTAACAGTGGCACAGTGCAAAGAGGCATTACACGAACAGTGTAACAGTGTAAAGGGACAGTTAAACTAACAGTGGCACAGTGCAAAGAGGCATGATACTAACAGTGTAACAGTGTAAAGGGACAGTTAAACTAACAGTGGCACAGTGTAAAGAGGCATTACACTAACAGTGCAAAGGGACTCTTAAACTAACAATGTCACAATGTAAAGAGGCATGATACGAACAGTGTAACAGTGTAAAGGGACAGTTAAACTAACTGTGGCACAGTGTAAAGAGGCATTACACTAACAGTGTAACAGTGTAAAGGGACAGTTAAACTAACAGTGGCACAGTGTAAAGAGGCATGACACTAACAGTGTAACAGTGTAAAGGGACAGTTAAACTAACAGTGGCACAGTGTAAAGAGGCATTACACTAACAGTGTAACAGTGTAAAGGGACAGTTAAACTAATAGTGGCACAGTGTAAAGAGGCATGACACTAACAGTGTAACAGTGTAAAGGGACAGTTAAACTAACAGTGGCACAATGTAAAGAGGGATGATACTAACAGTGTAACAGTGTAAAGGGACAGTTAAACTAACAGTGGCACAGTGCAAAGAGGCATTACACTAACAGTGTAACAGGGTAAAGGGACTGTTAAACTAACTGTGGCACAGTGTAAAGAGGCATGATACTAACAGTGTAACAGTGTAAAGGGACAGTTAAACTAACAGTGGCACAGTGTAAAGAGGCATAACACTAACAGTGTAACAGTGTAAAGGGACAGTTAAACTAACAGTGGCACAGTGTAAAGAGGCATGATACTAACAGTGTAACAGTGTAAAGGGACAGTTAAACTAACAGTGGCAATGTGTAAAGAGGCATGACACTAACAGTGTAACAGTCGAAGGGATTCTTAAACTAACAGTGTCACAATGTAAAGAGGCATGATACTAACAGTGGCACAGTGTAAAGGGACAATTACACTGACAGTGTAACATTGTAAAGAGGCATTACAGCAACAGTGTAACTGTGTAAAGAGACTCTTAAACTAACAGTGCCACAATGTAAAGAGGCAATACATTGAAAGTGTAACAGTGTAAAGAGGCATTACAGTAACAGTGTAATAGTGCAAAGGGATTCTTAAACTGACACTGTCATAGTGTAAATTGACTCATAAACTAACAGTGGCACAGTGTAAAGAGGCATTACACTAACAGTGTAACAGTGTAATGGGACAGTTAAACTAACAGTGGCACAGTGTAAAGAGGCATGATACTAACAGTGTAACAGTGTAAAGGGAAAGTTAAACTAACAGTGGCACAGTGCAAAGAGGCATTACACTAACAGTGTAACAGTGCAAATGGACTCTTAAACTATCTGTGTCACAATGTAAAGAGGCATGATACGAACAGTGTAACAGTGTAAAGGGACTGTTAAACTAACAGTGGCACAGTGTAAAGAGGCATTACACTCACAGTGTAACTGTGTAAAGGGACAGTTAAACTAACAGTGGCACAGTGTAAAGAGGCATTACACTAACAGTGTAACAGTGTAAAGGGACAGTTAAACTAACAGTGGCACAGTGTAAAGAGGAATGATACTAACAGTGTAACAGTGTAAAGGGACAGTTAAACTAACAGTGGCACAGTGTAAAGAGGCATTACACCAACAGTGTAACAGTGCAAAGGGACTCTTAAACTAACAGTGGCACAGTGTCAAGAGGCAGGATACTAACAGTGTAACTGTGTAAAGGGACAGTTAAATTAACAGTGGCACATTGTAAAGAGGCATCACACTAACAGTGTAACAGTGCAAAGGGACAGTGAAAGTAATAGTGGCACAGTGTAAAGAGGCATGATACTAACAGTGTAACAGTGCAAAGGGACAGTTAAACTAACAGTGGCGCAGTGTAAATAGGCATTACACTAACAGTGTAACAGTGCAAAGGGACTCTTAAACTAACAGTGTCACAATGTAAAGAGGCATGATACTAACAGTGTAACAGTGTAAAGGGACAGTTAAACTAACAGTGGCACAGTGTAAAGATGCATTACACTCACAGTGTAACAGTGTAAAGGGACAGTTAAACTAACAGTGGCACAGTGTAAAGAGGCATTACACTAACAGTGTAACAGTGTAAAGGGACAGTTAAACTAATAGTGGCACAGTGTAAAGAGGCATGATACTAACAGTGTAACAGTGTAAAGGGACAGTTAAACTAACAGTGGCACAGTGTAAAGAGGCATTACACCAACAGTGTAACAGTGCAAAGGGACTCTTAAACTAACAGTGGCACAGTGTAAAGAGGCAGGATACTAACAGTGTAACTCTGTAAAGGGACAGTTAAACTAACAGTGGCACATTGTAAAGAGGCATTACTCTAACAGTGTAAATGTGTAAAGGGACAGTTAAACTAACAGTGGCACAGTGTAAAGAGGCATTACACTCACAGTGTAACTGTGTAAAGGGACAGTTAAACTAACAGTGGCACAGTGTAAAGAGGCAGGATACTAACAGTGTAACTGTGTAAAGGGACAGTTAAACTAACAGTGGCACATTGTAAAGAGGCATTACTCTAACAGTGTAAAAGTGTAAAGGGACAGTTAAACTAACAGTGTCACAGTGTAAAGAGGCATTACACTAACAGTGTAACAGTGTAAAGGGACAGTTAAACTAATAGTGGCACAGTGTAAAGAGGCATGATACGAACAGTGTAACAGTGCAAAGGGACTCTTAAACTAACAGTGTCACAATGTAAAGAGGCATGATACTAACAGTGTAACAGTGTAAAGGGACAGTTAAACTAACAGTTTAACAGTGTAAAGAGGCATTACACTAACAGTGTAACAGTGTAAAGGGACAGTTAAACTAACAGTTTAACAGTGTAAAGAGGCATGTCACTAACAGTGTAACAGTGCAAAGGGACTCTTAAACTAACAGTGTCACAATGTAAAGAGGCATGATACTAACAGTGTAACAGTGTAAAGGGACAGTTAAACTAACAGTGGCACAGTGTAAAGAGGCATGATACTAACAGTGTAACAGTGTAAAGGGACAGTTACGCTAACAGTGGCACAGTGTAAAGAGGCATTCCACTGACAGTGTAACAGTGTAAAGAGGCATGACACTAACAGTGGCACAATGTAAATGGACAGTTAAACTAACTGTGGCACAGTGTAAAGAGGCATTACACGAACAGTGTAACAGTGTAAAGGGACAGTTAAACTAACAGTGGCACAGTGTAAAGAGGCATGCTACTAACAGTGTAACAGTGTAAAGGGACAGTTAAACTAACAGTGGCACAGTGTAAAGAGGCATTACACTAACAGTGTAACTGTGTAAAGAGGCATGATACGAACAGTGGCACAGTGTATAGAGGCATGATACTAACAGTGTAACAGTGTAAAGGGACAATTAAACTAACAGTGGCACAGTGTAAAGAGGCATTACACGAACAGTGTAACAGTGTAAAGGGACAGTTAAACTAACAGTGGCACAGTGTAAAGAGGCATGATACTAACAGTGTAACAGTGTAAAGGGACAGTTAAACTAACAGTGGCACAGTGTAAAGAGGCATTACACTAACAGTGCAAAGGGACTCTTAAACTAACAATGTCACAATGTAAAGAGGCATGATACTAACAGTGTAACAGTGTAAAGGGACAGTTAAACTAACAGTGGCACAGTGTAAAGAGGCATCACACTAACAGTGTAACAGTGTAAAGGGACAGTTAATCTAACAGTGGCACAGTGTAAAGAGGCATTACACTAACAGTGTAACAGTGTAAAGGGACAGTTAAAATAACAGTGGCACAATGTAAAGAGGCATGATACTAACAGTGTAACAGTGTAAAGGGACAGTTAAACTAACAGTGGCACAGTGTAAAGAGGCATTACACTAACAGTGTAACAGTGTAAAGCGACTGTTAAACTAACAGCGGCACAGTGTAAAGAGGCATGACACTAACAGTGTAACAGTCGAAGGGATTCTTAAACTAGCAGTGTCACAATGTAAAGAGGCATGATACTAACAGTGTAACAGTGTAAAGGGACAGTTAAGCTAACAGTGGCACAGTGTAAAGAGGCATTACACTAACAGTGTAACAGTGTAAAGGGACAGTTAAACTAACAGTGGCACAGTGCAAAGAGGCATTACACTAACAGTGTAACAGTGTAAAGGGACAGTTAAACTAACAGTGGCACAGTGCAAAGAGGCCTTACACTAACAGTGTAACTGTGCAAAGAGACTCCTAAACTAACAGTGTCACAATGTAAGGAGGCAATACATTGACTGTGTAACAGTGCAAAGAGGCATTACAGCAACCGTGTAACTTTGTAAAGAGACTCTTAAACTAACAGTGTCACAATGTAAAGAGGCAATACATTGACTGTGTAACAGTGTAAAGAGGCATTACAGTAACAGTGTAACAGTGTAAAGGGATTCTTAAACTGACACTGTCATAGTGTAAATTGACTCTTAAACTAACAGTGGCGCAGTGTAAAGAGGCATTACACTAACAGTGTAACAGTGTAAAGGGAAAGTTAATCCCTCAGTGGTACAGTGTAAAGAGGCATTACACTAACAGTGTAACAGTGTAAAGGGACAGTTAAACCCTCAGTGGCACAGTGTAAAGAGGCATTACACTAACAGTGGCACAGTGTCAAGAGGCATTACACTGACAGTGTAACAGTGTAAAGAGGCATGATACTAACAGTGGCACAGTGTAAAGGGACAATTACACTGACAGTGTAACAGTGCAAAGAGGCATTACAGCAACAGTGTAACTGTCTAAAGAGACTCTTCAGCTAACAGTGTCACAATGTAAAGAGGCAATACATTGACAGTGTAACAGTGTAAAGAAGCATGAAAGTAACAGTGTAACAGTGTAAAGGGATTCTTAAACTGACACTGTCATAGTGTAAATTGACTCTTAGACTAACAGTGGCACAGTGTAAAGAGGCATTACACTAACAGTGTAACAGTGTAAAGGGACAGTTAAACTAACAGTGGCACAGTGTAAAGAGGCATGATACTAACAGTGTAACAGTGTAAAGTGACAGTTAAACTAACAGTGGCACAGTGTGAAGAGGCATTACACTAACAGTGTAACAGTGCAAAGGGACTCTTAAACTAACAGTGTCACAATGTAAAGAGGCATGATACTAACAGTGTAACAGTGTAAAGGGACAGTTAAACTAACAGTGGCACAGTGTAAAGAGGCATTACACTGACAGTCTAACAGTGTAAATGGGCTCTGAAACTAACAGTGTCACAGTGTAAAGCGGCATTACACTGATAATGTAACAGCTTATAGGGACTCTTAAACTGACAGTGTCACAGTGAAAAGCGGCATTACACTGATGATGTAACAGCTTATAGGGACTCTTAAACTGACAGTGTCACAGTGTAAAGAGGCATTACACTGATAATGTAACAGCTTATAGGGACTCTTAAACTGACAGTGTCACAGTGTAAAGAGGCATCACACTGACAGTGTTACATTTTAAAGGTCCTCTGAAACTAACAGTGTCACATTGTAAAGAGACATTACACTCACAGTGCAACAGTGGAAAGGGACTCTAAAACTGATAGTGTCACAGTTTAAAGAGACTCTTAAACTAACAGTGGCACAGTGCAAAGAGACATTACACTCACAGTGTTAACATTGCAAAGAGACTCTTACACTGATAGATTCACAGTGTAAAGAGACATTACACTCATCGTGTAACAGTGTAAAGGGGCTTTTAAACTGACAGTGCCAGAGTTTAAAGAGACTCTTAAATTAACAGTGTCACAGTGCAAAGAGACATTACACTCACAGTGTTAACATTGCAAAGGGATTCTTACACTGATAGATTCACAGTGTAAAGAGACATTACACTCATCGTGTAACAGTGTAAAGGGACTTTTAAACAGACAGTGCCACAGTTTAAAGAGACTCTTAAACTAACAGTGTCAAAGTGTAAAGAGGCATGACACGAAAAGTGTAACAGTGAAAAGGGTCTTTTAAACTGACAATATCACAATGTAACGGGTCTTTTAAACTGACAGTGTCACAGGATAAAGGGACTCTTAAACTGACAATGGCACAGTGCAAAGAGACATTACACTAACAGTGTAACAGTGCAAAGGGACTTTTAAACTAACAGTGTCACAGTGTAAAAGTACTCTTAAAGTAACAGTGTCACAGTATAAAGGGACTCTTAAACTGACAGTGTAACAATTTAAAGGGAATCTTAAACTAAAAGTGTCACAGTGTAAAGCGTCTTTTAAACTGACAGTGTCACAGGATAAAGGGACTCTTAAACTGACAGTGTCACAGTGCAAAGAGACATTACACTAACAGTGTAACAGTGCAAAGGGACTTTTAAACTAACAGTGTCACAGTGTAAAGGTACTCTTAAAGTAACAGTGTAACAGTGTAAATGGACTCTTAAACTGACAGTGTCACAGTGTGAAGAGGCATTCAACTAACAGAGTAACAGTGGAAAGGGGCCCTAAAACTAACAGTGTCACAGTGTGAAGAGGCATTACACTAACAGTGTAACAGTGTAAAGGGACAGTTAAACTAACAGTGTAAACAGTATAAAGAGGCATTACACTAATAGTGTAAAAGTGCAAAGAGGCTTTACAGTAACAGTGTAACAGTGCACAGGGACTCTTAAACTAACAGTGTCACAGTGTAAAGGTACTCTTAAAGTAACAGTGTCACAGTATAAAGGGACTCTTAAACTAACATTGTCATAGTGTAAAAAGACATTACACTAACAGTGCAACAGTGTAAAGGGACTCTTAAACTGACAGTGTAAGAATTTAAAGGGAATCTTAAACTAAAAGTGTCACAGTGTAAAGAGACATTACACTAACAGTGTAACAGTGTAAAGGGACAGTTAAACTAACAGTGGAAGAGTGTAAAGAGGCATGATACTAACAGTGTAACAGTGTAAAGGGACAGTTAAACTAACAGTGGCACAGTGTAAAGAGGCATTACACTAACAGTGCAAAGGGACTCTTAAACTAACAGTGGAACAATGTAAAGAGGCATGATACTAACAGTGTAACAGTGTAAAGGGACAGTTAAACTAACAGTGGCACACTGTAAAGAGGCATTACACTAACAGTGTAACAGTGTAAAGGGACAGTTAAACTAACAGTGGCAAAGTGTAAAGAGGCATGACACTAACAATGTAACAGTGTAAAGGGACAGTTAAACTAACAGTGGCACAGTGTAAAGAGGCATTACACTAACAGTGCAAGAGTGTAAAGGGACAGTTAAACTAATAGTGGCACAGTGTAAAGAGGCATGACACTGACAGTGTAACAGTGCAAAGGGACAGTTAAACTAACAGTGTCACAATGTAAAGAGGCATGATACTAACAGTGTAACAGTGTAAAGGGACACTTAAACTAACAGTGGCACAGTGTAAAGAGGCATTACACTAACAGTGTAACAGTGTAAAGGGACAGTTAAACTAACAGTGGCACAATGTAAAGAGGGATGATACTAACAGTGTAACAGTGTAAAGGGACAGTTAAACTAACAGTGGCACAGTGTAAAGAGGCATTACACTAACAGTGTAACAGGGTAAAGGGACTGTTAAACTAACAGTGGCACAGTGTAAAGAGGCATGATACTAACAGTGTAACAGTGTAAAGGGACAGTTAAACTAACAGTGGCACAGTGTAAAGAGGCATAACACTAACAGTGTAACAGTGTAAAGGGACAGTTAAACTAACAGTGGCACAGTGTAAAGAGGCATGATACTAACAGTGTAACAGTGTAAAGGGACAGTTAAACTAACCGTGGCACAGTGTAAAGAGGCATGACACTAACAGTGTAACATTCGAAGGGATTCTTAAACTAACAGTGTCACAATGTAAAGAGGCATGATACTAACAGTGGCACAGTGTAAAGGGACAATTACACTGACAGTGTAACATTGTAAAGAGGCATTACAGCAACAGTGTAACTGTGTAAAGAGACTCTGAAACTAACAGTGTCACAATGTAAAGAGGCAATACATTGAAAGTGTAACAGTCTAAAGAGGCATTACAGTAACACTGTAATAGTGTAAAGGGATTCTTAAACTGACACTGTCATAGTGTAAATTGACTCATAAACTAACAGTGGCACAGTGTAAACAGGCATTACACTAACAGTGTAACAGTGTAAAGGGACAGTTAAACTAACAGTGGCACAGTGCAAAGAGGCATGATACTAACAGTGTAACAGTGTAAAGGGACAGTTAAACTAACAGTGGCACAGTGCAAACAGGCATTACACTAACAGTGTAACAGTGCAAAGGGACTCTTATACTAACTGTGTCACAATGTAAAGAGGCATGATACGAACAGTGTAACAGTGTAAAGGGACTGTTAAACTAACAGTGGCACAGTGTAAAGAGGCATTACACTCACAGTGTAACTGTGTAAAGGGACAGTTAAACTAACAGTGGCACAGTGTAAAGAGGCATTACACTAACAGTGTAACAGTGTAAAGGGACAGTTAAACTAATAGTGGCACAGTGTAAAGAGGCATGATACTAACAATGTAACAGTGTAAAGGGACAGTTAAACTAACAGTGGCACAGTATAAAGAGGCATTACACCAACAGTGTAACAGTGCAAAGGGACTCTTAAACTAACAGTGGCACAGTGTAAAGAGGCAGGATACTAACAGTGTAACTGTGTAAAGGGACAGTTAAACTAACAGTGGCACATTGTAAAGAGGCATTTCTCTAACAGTGTAACAGTGTAAAGGGACAGTTAAACTAACAGTGGCACAGTGTAAAGAGGCATTACACTCACAGTGTAACAGTGTAAAGGGACAGTTAAACTAACAGTGGCACAGTGTAAAGCGGCATCACACTAACAGTGTAACAGTGTAAAGGGACAGTTAAACTAACAGTGGCACAGTGTATAGAGGCATGATACTAACAGTGTAACAGTGTAAAGGGACAGTTAAACTAACAGTGGCACAGTGTAAAGAGGCATTACACTAACAGTGTAACCGAGCGAAGGGACTCTTAAACTAACAGTGTCACAATGTAAAGAGGCATGATACTAACAGTGTAACAGTGTAAAGGGACTGTTAAACTAACAGTGGCACAGTGTAAAGAGGCATTACACTCACAGTGTAACTGTGTAAAGGGACAGTTAAACTAACAGTGGCACAGTGTAAAGAGGCATTACACTAACAGTGTAACAGTGTAAAGGGACAGTTAAACTAATAGTGGCACAGTGCAAAGAGGCATGATACTAACAGTGCAACAGTGTAAAGGGACAGTTAAACTAACAGTGGCACAGTGTAAAGAGGCAGGATACTAACAGTGTAACTGTGTAAAGGGACAGTTACACTAACAGTGGCACAATGTAAAGAGGCATTACTCTAACAGTGTAACAGTGTAAAGGGACAGTTAAACTAACAGTGGCACAGTGTAAAGAGGCATTACACTCACAGTGTAACTGTGTAAAGGGACAGTTAAACTAACAGTGGCACAGTGTAAAGAGGCATTACACGAACAGTGTAACAGTGTAAAGGGACAGTTAAACTAATAGTGGCACAGTGTGAAGAGGCATGATACTAACAGTGTAACAGTGTAAAGGGACAGTTATACTAACAGTGGCGCAGTGTAAATAGGCATTACACTAACAGTGTAACAGTGCAAAGGGACTCTTAAACTAACAGTGTCACAATGTAAAGAGGCATGATACTAACAGTGTAACAGTGTAAAGGGACAGTTAAACTAACAGTGGCACAGTGTAAAGAGGCATTACACTAACAGTGTAACAGTGCAAAGGGACAGTTAAACTAACAGTGTAACAGTGTAAAGAGGCATGTCACTAACAGTGTAACAGTGCAAAGGGACTCTTAAACTAACAGTGTCACAATGTAAAGAGGCATGATACTAACAGTGTAACAGTGTAAAGGGACAGTTAAACTAACAGTGGCACAGTGTAAAGAGGCATTCCACTGACAGTGTAACAGTGTTAAGAGGCATGACACTAACAGTGGCACAGTGTAAATGGACAGTTAAACTAACAGTGGCACAGTGTAAAGAGGCATGATACTAACAGTGTAACAGTGTAAAGGGCCAGTTAAACTAACAGTGGCACAGTGGAAAGAGGCATTACACGAACAGTGTAACAGTGTAAAGGGACTGTTAAACTAACAGTGGCACAGTGTAAAGAGGCATGATACTAACAGTGTAACAGTGTAAAGGGACAGTTAAACTAACAGTGGCACAGTGTAAAGAGGCATTACACTAACAGTGCAAAGGGACTCTTAAGCTAACAATGTCACAATGTAAAGAGGCATGATACTAACAGTGTAACAGTGTAAAGGGACAGTTAAACTAACAGTGGCACAGTGTAAAGAGGCATCACACTAACAGTGTAACAGTGTAAAGGGACAGTTAATCTAACAGTGGCACAGTGTAAAGAGGCATTACACTAACAGTGTAACAGTGTAAAGGGACAGTTAAAATAACAGTGGGACAATGTAAAGAGGCATGATACTAACAGTGTAACAGTGTAAAGGGACAGTTAAACTAACAGTGGCACAGTGTAAAGAGGCATGACACTAACTGTGTAGCAGTCGAAGGGATTGTTAAACTAACAGTGTCACAATGTAAAGAGGCATGATACTAACAGTGTAACAGTGTAAAGGGACACTTAAACTAACAGTGGCACAGTGTAAAGAGGCATTACACTAACAGTGTAACAGTGTAAAGGGACAGTTAAACTAACAGTGGCACAATGTAAAGAGGGATGATACTGACAGTGTAACAGTGTAAAGGGACAGTTAAACTAACAGTTGCACAGTGTAAAGAGGCATTACACTAACAGTGTAACAGGGTAAAGGGACTGTTAAACTAACAGTGGCACAGTGTAAAGAGGCATGATACTAACAGTGTAACAGTGTAAAGGGACAGTTAAACTAACAGTGGCACAGTGTAAAGAGGCATAACACTAACAGTGTAACAGTGTAAAGGGACAGATAAACTAACAGTGGCACAGTGTAAAGAGGCATGACACTAACAGTGTAACAGTGTAAAGGGACAGTTAAACTAACAGTGGCACAGTGTAAAGAGGCATTACACTAACAGTGTAACAGGGTAAAGGGACTGTTAAACTAACAGTGGCACAGTGTAAAGAGGCATGATACTAACAGTGTAACAGTGTAAAGGGACAGTTAAACTAACAGTGGCACAGTGTAAAGAGGCATGACACTAACAGTGTAACAGTCGAAGGGATTCTTAAACTAACAGTGTCACAATGTAAAGAGGCATTACACTAACAGTGGCACAGTGTAAAGGGACAATTACACTGACAGTGTAGCATTGTAAAGTGGCATTACAGCAACAGTGTAACTGTGCAAAGAGACTCTTAAACTAACAGTGTCACAATGTAAGGAGGCAATACATTGACTGTGTAACAGTGCAAAGAGGCATTACAGCAACCGTGTAACTGTGTAAAGAGACTCTTAAACTAACAGTGTCACAATGTAAAGAGGCAATACATTGACTGTGTAACAGTGTAAAGAGGCATTACAGTAACAGTGTAACAGTGTAAAGGGATTCTTAAACTGACACTGTCATAGTGTAAATTGACTCTTAAACTAACAGTGGCGCAGTGCAAAGAGGCATTACACTAACAGTGTAACAGTGTAAAGGGAAAGTTAAACTAACAGTGGTACAGTGTAAAGAGGCATGATACTAACAGTGTAACAGTGTAAAGGGACAGTTAAACTTACATTGGCACAGTGTAAAGAGGCATTACACGAACAGTGTAACAGTGTAAAGGGACAGTTAAACTAACAGTGGCACAGTGTAAAGAGGCATTACACTAACAGTGTAACAGTGCAAAGGGACAGTTAAACTAACAGTGGCACAGTGCAAAGAGGCATGATACTAACAGTGTAACAGTGTAAAGGGACAGTTAAACTAACAGTGGCACAGTGTAAAGAGGCATTACACTAACAGTGCAAAGGGACTCTTAAACTAACAATGTCACAATGTAAAGAGGCATGATACGAACAGTGTAACAGTGTAAAGGGACAGTTAAACTAACAGTGGCACACTGCAAAGAGGCATGATACTAACAGTGTAACAGTGTAAAGGGACAGTTAAACTAACAGTGGCACAGTGTAAAGAGGCATGACACTAACAGTGTAACAGTGTATTGGGACGGTTAAACTAACAGTGGCACAGTGTAAAGAGGCATGATACTAACAGTGTAACAGTGTAAAGGGACAGTTAAACTAACAGTGGCACAGTGTAAAGAGGCATTACACTAACAGTGTAACAGTGTAAAGGGACAGTTAAACTAACAGTGGCACAATGTAAAGAGGGATGATACTAACAGTGTAACAGTGTAAAGGGACAGTTAAACTAACAGTGGCACAGTGTAAAGAGGCATGATACTAACAGTGTAACAGTGTAAAGGGACAGTTAAACTAACAGTGGCACAGTGTAAAGAGGCATAACACTAACAGTGTAACAGTGTAAAGGGACAGATAAACTAACAGTGGCACAGTGTAAAGAGGCATGATACTAACAGTGTAACAGTGTAAAGGGACAGTTAAACTAACAGTGGCACAGTGTAAAGAGGCATTACACGAACAGTGTAACAGGGTAAAGGGACTGTTAAACTAACAGTGGCACAGTGTAAAGAGGCATGATACTAACAGTGTAACAGTGTAAAGGGACAGTTAAACTAACAGTGGCACAGTGTAAAGAGGCATGATACTAACAGTGTAACAGTGTAAAGGGACAGTTAAACTAACAGTGGCACAGTGTAAAGAGGCATGACACTAACAGTGTAACAGTCGAAGGGATTCTTAAACTAACAGTGTCACAATGTAAAGAGGCATTACACTAACAGTGGCACAGTGTAAAGGGACAATTACACTGACAGTGTAACATTGTAAAGAGGCATTACAGCAACAGTGTAACTGCGTAAAGAGACTCTTAAACTAACAGTGTCACAATGTAAAGAGGCAATACATTGAAAGTGTAACAGTCTAAAGAGGCATTACAGTAACAGTGTAATAGTGTAAAGGGATTCTCAAACTGACACTATCATAGTGTAAATTGACTCATAAACTAACAGTGGCACAGTGTAAAGAGGCATTACACTAACAGTGTAACAGTGTAAAGGGACAGATAAACTAACAGTGGGACAGTGTAAAGAGGCATGATACTAACAGTGTAACAGTGTAAAGGGACAGTTAAACTAACAGTGGCACAGTGTAAAGAGGCATTACACTAACAGTGTAACAGGGTAAAGGGACTGTTAAACTAACAGTGGCACAGTGTAAAGAGGCATGATACTAACAGTGTAACAGTGTAAAGGGACAGTTAAACTAACAGTGGCACAGTGTAAAGAGGCATGATACTAACAGTGTAACAGTGTAAAGGGACAGTTAAACTAACAGTGGCACAGTGTAAAGAGGCATGACACTAACAGTGGCACAGTGTAAAGGGACAATTACACTGACAGTGTAACATTGTAAAGAGGCATTACAGCAACAGTGTAACTGCGTAAAGAGACTCTTAAACTAACAGTGTCACAATGTAAAGAGGCAATACATTGAAAGTGTAACAGTCTAAAGAGGCATTACAGTAACAGTGTAATAGTGTAAAGGGATTCTTAAACTGACACTATCATAGTGTAAATTGACTCATAAACTAACAGTGGCACAGTGTAAAGAGGCATTACACTAACAGTGTAACAGTGTAAAGGGACAGATAAACTAACAGTGGCACAGTGTAAAGAGGCATGATACTAACAGTGTAACAGTGTAAAGGGACAGTTAAACTAACAGTGGCACAGTGTAAAGAGGCATTACACTAACAGTGTAACACGGTAAAGGGACTGTTAAACTAACAGTGGCACAGTGTAAAGAGGCATGATACTAACAGTGTAACAGTGTAAAGGGACAGTTAAACTAACAGTGGCACAGTGTAAAGAGGCATGATACTAACAGTGTAACAGTGTAAAGGGACAGTTAAACTAACAGTGGCACAGTGTAAAGAGGCATGACACTAACAGTGTAACAGTCGAAGGGATTCTTAAACTAACAGTGTCACAATGTAAAGAGGCATTACACTAACAGTGGCACAGTGTAAAGGGACAATTACACTGACAGTGTAACATTGTAAAGAGGCATTACAGCAACAGTGTAACTGCGTAAAGAGACTCTTAAACTAACAGTGTCACAATGTAAAGAGGCAATACATTGAAAGTGTAACAGTCTAAAGAGGCATTACAGTAACAGTGTAATAGTGTAAAGGGATTCTTAAACTGACACTATCATAGTGTAAATTGACTCATAAACTAACAGTGGCACAGTGTAAAGAGGCATTACACTAACAGTGTAACAGTGCAAAGGGACTCTTAAACTAACTGTGTCACAATGTAAAGAGGCATGATACGAACAGTGTAACAGTGCAAAGGGACTCTTAAACTAACTGTGTCACAATGTAAAGAGGCATGATACGAACAGTGTAACAGTGTAAAGGGACTGTTAAACTAACAGTGGCACAGTGTAAAGAGGCATTACACTCACAGTGTAACTGTGTAAAGGGACAGTTAAACTAACAGTGGCACAGTGTAAAGAGGCATTACACTAACAGTGTAACAGTGTAAAGGGACAGTTAAACTAATAGTGGCACAGTGTAAAGAGGCATGATAATAACAGTGTAACAGTGTAAAGGGACAGTTAAACTAACAGTGGCACAGTGTAACTGTGTAAAGGGACAGTTAAACTAACAGTGGCACAGTGTAAAGAGGCATTACACTAACAGTGTAACAGTGTAAAGGGACAGTTAAACTAATAGTGGCACAGTGTAAAGAGGCATGATACTAACAGTGTAACAGTGTAAAGGGACAGTTAAACTAACAGTGGCACAGTGTAAAGAGGCATTACACTAACAGTGTAACAGGGTAAAGGGACTGTTAAACTAACAGTGGCACAGTGTAAAGAGGCATGATACTAACAGTGTAACAGTGTAAAGGGACAGTTAAACTAACAGTGGCACAGTGTAAAGAGGCATGATACTAACAGTGTAACAGTGTAAAGGGACAGTTAAACTAACAGTGGCACAGTGTAAAGAGGCATGACACTAACAGTGTAACAGTCGAAGGGATTCTTAAACTAACAGTGTCACAATGTAAAGAGGCATTACACTAACAGTGGCACAGTGTAAAGGGACAATTACACTGACAGTGTAACATTGTAAAGAGGCATTACAGCAACAGTGTAACTGCGTAAAGAGACTCTTAAACTAACAGTGTCACAATGTAAAGAGGCATGATACGAACAGTGTAACAGTGTAAAGGGACTGTTAAACTAACAGTGGCACAGTGTAAAGAGGCATTACACTCACAGTGTAACTGTGTAAAGGGACAGTTAAACTAACAGTGGCACAGTGTAAAGAGGCATTACACTAACAGTGTAACAGTGTAAAGGGACAGTTAAACTAATAGTGGCACAGTGTAAAGAGGCATGATAATAACAGTGTAACAGTGTAAAGGGACAGTTAAACTAACAGTGGCACAGTGTAACTGTGTAAAGGGACAGTTAAACTAACAGTGGCACAGTGTAAAGAGGCATTACACTAACAGTGTAACAGTGTAAAGGGACAGTTAAACTAATAGTGGCACAGTGTAAAGAGGCATGATACTAACAGTGTAACAGTGTAAAGGGACAGTTAAACTAACAGTGGCACAGTGTAAAGAGGCATTACACTAACAGTGTAACAGGGTAAAGGGACTGTTAAACTAACAGTGGCACAGTGTAAAGAGGCATTACACTAACAGTGTAACAGGGTAAAGGGACTGTTAAACTAACAGTGTCACAATGTAAAGAGGCAATACATTGAAAGTGTAACAGTCTAAAGAGGCATTACAGTAACAGTGTAATAGTGTAAAGGGATTCTTAAACTGACACTATCATAGTGTAAATTGACTCATAAACTAACAGTGGCACAGTGTAAAGAGGCATTACACTAACAGTGTAACAGTGCAAAGGGACTCTTAAACTAACTGTGTCACAATGTAAAGAGGCATGATACGAACAGTGTAACAGTGCAAAGGGACTCTTAAACTAACTGTGTCACAATGTAAAGAGGCATGATACGAACAGTGTAACAGTGTAAAGGGACAATTACACTGACAGTGTAACATTGTAAAGAGGCATTACAGCAACAGTGTAACTGCGTAAAGAGACTCTTAAACTAAAAGTGTCACAATGTAAAGAGGCAATACATTGAAAGTGTAACAGTCTAAAGAGGCATTACAGTAACAGTGTAATAGTGTAAAGGGATTCTTAAACTGACACTATCATAGTGTAAATTGACTCATAAACTAACAGTGGCACAGTGTAAAGAGGCATTACACTAACAGTGTAACAGTGCAAAGGGACTCTTAAACTAACTGTGTCACAATGTAAAGAGGCATGATACGAACAGTGTAACAGTGTAAAGGGACTGTTAAACTAACAGTGGCACAGTGTAAAGAGGCATTACACTCACAGTGTAACTGTGTAAAGGGACAGTTAAACTAACAGTGGCACAGTGTAAAGAGGCATTACACTAACAGTGTAACAGTGTAAAGGGACAGTTAAACTAATAGTGGCACAGTGTAAAGAGGCATGATAATAACAGTGTAACAGTGTAAAGGGACAGTTAAACTAACAGTGGCACAGTGTAAAGAGGCATTACACCAACAGTGTAACAGTGCAAAGGGACTCTTAAACTAACAGTGGCACAGTGTAAAGAGGCAGGATACTCACAGTGTTACTGTGTAAAGGGACAGTTAAACTAACAGTGGCACACTGTAAAGAGGCATTACACTAACAGTGTAACAGTGTAAAGGGACAGTTAAACTAACAGTGGCACAGTGTAAAGAGGCATCACACTAACAGTGTAACAGTGTAAAGGGACAGTTAAACTAACAGTGGCACAGTGTAAAGAGGCATTACACTAACAGTGTAACAGGGTAAAGGGACTGTTAAACTAACAGTGGCACAGTGTAAAGAGGCATGAAACTAACAGTGTAACAGTGTAAAGGGACAGTTAAACTAACAGTGGCACAGAGTAAAGAGGCATGACACTAACAGTATAACAGTCGAAGGGATTCTTAAACTAACAGTGTAACATTGTAAAGAGGCATTACAGCAACAGTGTAACTGTGCAAAGAGACTCTTAAACTAACAGTGTCACAATGTAAGGAGGCAATACATTGACTGTGTAACAGTGCAAAGAGGCATTACAGCAACCGTGTAACTGTGTAAAGAGACTCTTAAACTAACAGTGTCACAATGTAAAGAGGCAATACATTGACTGTGTAACAGTGTAAAGAGGCATTACAGTAACAGTGTAACAGTGTAAAGGGATTCTTAAACTGACACTGTCATAGTGTAAATTGACTCTTAAACTAACAGTGGCGCAGTGCAAAGAGGCATTACACTAACAGTGTAACAGTGTAAAGGGAAAGTTAAACTAACATTGGCACAGTGTAAAGAGGCATTACACGAACAGTGTAACAGTGTAAAGGGACAGTTAAACTAACAGTGGCACAGTGTAAAGAGGCATTACACTAACTGTGTAACAGTGTAAAGGGACAGTTAAACCCTCAGTGGCACAGTGTAAAGAGGCATTACACTAACTGTGTAACAGTGTAAAGGGACAGTTAAACCCTCAGTGGCACAGTGGAAAGAGGCATTACACTAACAGTGTAACAGTGCAAAGGGACAGTTAAACTAACAGTGGCACAGTGCAAAGAGGCATGATACTAACAGTGTAACAGTTTAAAGGGACAGTTAAACTAACAGTGGCACAGTGTAAAGAGGCATTACACTAACAGTGCAAAGGGACTCTTAAACTAACAATGTCACAATGTAAAGAGGCATGATACGAACAGTGTAACAGTGTAAAGGGACAGTTAAACTAACAGTGGCACAGTGTAAAGAGGCATGACACTAACAGTGTAACAGTGTAAAGGGACAGTTAAACTAACAGTGGCACAGTGTAAAGAGGCATGACACTAACAGTGTAACAGTGTAAAGGGACTGTTAAACTAACAGTGGCACAGTGTAAAGAGGCATGATACGAACAGTGTAACAGTGTAAAGGGACAGTTAAACTAACAGTGGCACAGTGTAAAGAGGCATTACACTAACAGTGTAACAGTGTAAAGGGACAGTTAAACTAACAGTGGCACAATGTAAAGAGGGATGATACTAACAGTGTAACAGTGTAAAGGGACAGTTAAACTAACAGGGGCACAGTGTAAAGAGGCATTACACTAACAGTGTAACAGGGTAAAGGGACTGTTAAACTAACAGTGGCACAGTGTAAAGAGGCATGATACTAACAGTGTAACAGTGTAAAGGGACAGTTAAACTAACAGTGGCACAGTGTAAAGAGGCATAACACTAACAGTGTAACAGTGTAAAGGGACAGATAAACTAACAGTGGCACAGTGTAAAGAGGCATGATACTAACAGTGTAACAGTGTAAAGGGACAGTTAAACTAACAGTGGCACAGTGTAAAGAGGCATTACACTAACAGTGTAACTGTGTAAAGGGACAGTTAAACTAACAGTGGCACAGTGCTAAGAGGCATTACACTAACAGTGTAACAGTGTAAAGGGACAGTTAAACTAATAGTGGCACAGTGTAAAGAGGCATGATACTAACAGTTTAACAGTGTAAAGGGACAGTTAAACTAACAGTGGCACAGTGTAAAGAGGCATTACACCAACAGTGTAACAGTGCAAAGGGACTCTTAAACTAACAGTGGCACAGTGTAAAGAGGCAGGATACTAACAGTGTAACTGTGTAAAGGGACAGTTAAACTAACAGTGGCACATTGTAAAGAGGCATTACTCTAACAGTGTAACAGTGTAAAGGGACAGTTAAACTAACAGTGGCACAGTGTAAAGAGGCATCACACTAACATTGTAACAGTGTAAAGGGACAGTTAAGCTAACAGTGGCACAGTGTAAAGAGGCATGACACTAACAGTGTAACAGTGTAAAGGGACACTTAAACTAACAGTGGCACAGTGTAAAGAGGCATTACACTAACAGTGTAACAGTGTAAAGGGACAGTTAAACTAACAGTGGCACAATGTAAAGAGGGATGATACGAACAGTGTAACAGTGTAAAGGGACAGTTAAACTAACAGTGGCACACTGTAAAGAGGCATTACACTAACAGTGTAACAGTGTAAAGGGACAGTTAAACTAACAGTGGCACAGTGTAAAGAGGCATGACACTAACAGTGTAACAGTGTAAAGGGACACTTAAACTAACAGTGGCACAGTGTAAAGAGGCATTACACTAACAGTGTAACAGTGTAAAGGGACAGATAAACTAACAGTGGCACAATGTAAAGAGGGATGATACTAACAGTGTAACAGTGTAAAGGGACAGTTAAACTAACAGTGGCACAGTGTAAAGAGGCATTACACTAACAGTGTAACAGGGTAAAGGGACTGTTAAACTAACAGTGGCACAGTGTAAAGAGGCATGATACTAACAGTGTAACAGTGTAAAGGGACAGTTAAACTAACAGTGGCACAGTGTAAAGAGGCATGACACTAACAGTGTAACAGTCGAAGGGATTCTTAAACTAACAGTGTCACAATGTAAAGAGGCATTACACTAACAGTGGCACAGTGTAAAGGGACAATTACACTGACAGTGTAACATTGTAAAGAGGCATTACAGCAACAGTGTAACTGTGTAAAGAGACTCTTAAACTAACAGTGTCACAATGTAAAGAGGCAATACATTGAAAGTGTAACAGTCTAAAGAGGCATTACAGTAACAGTGTAATAGTGTAAAGGGATTCTTAAACTGACACTATCATAGTGTAAATTGACTCATAAACTAACAGTGGCACAGTGTAAAGAGGCATTACACTAACAGTGTAACAGTGTAAAGGGACAGTTAAACTAACAGTGGCACAGTGTAAAGAGGCATGCTACTAACAGTGTAACAGTGTAAAGGGACAGTTAAACTAACAGTGGCACAGTGTAAAGAGGCATTACACTCACAGTGTAACTGTGTAAAGGGACAGTTAAACTAACAGTGGCACAGTGAAAAGAGGCATTACACTAACAGTGTAACAGTGTAAAGGGACAGTTAAACTAACAGTGGCACAGTGTAAAGAGGCATGACACTAACAGTGTAACAGTGTAAAGGGACTCTTAAACTAACAATGTCACAATGTAAAGAGGCATGATACGAACAGTGTAACAGTGTAAAGGGACAGTTAAACTAACAGTGGCACACTGTAAAGAGGCATTACACTAACAGTGTAACAGTGTAAAGGGACAGTTAAACTAACAGTGGCACAGTGTAAACAGGCATGACACTAACAGTGTAACAGTGTAAAGGGACAGTTAAACTAACAGTGGCACAGTGTAAAGAGGCATTACACTAACAGTGTAACAGGGTAAAGGGACTGTTAAACTAACAGTGGCACAGTGTAAAGAGGCATGAAACTAACAGTGTAACAGTGTAAAGGGACAGTTAAACTAACAGTGGCACAGAGTAAAGAGGCATGACACTAACAGTATAACAGTCGAAGGGATTCTTAAACTAACAGTGTCACAATGTAAAGAGGCATTACACTAACAGTGTAACAGTCGAAGGGATTCTTAAACTAACAGTGTCACAATGTAAAGAGGCATTACACTAACAGTGGCACAGTGTAAAGGGACAATTACACTGACAGTGTAACATTGTAAAGAGGCATTACAGCAACAGTGTAACTGTGCAAAGAGACTCTTAAACTAACAGTGTCACAATGTAAGGAGGCAATACATTGACTGTGTAACAGTGCAAAGAGGCATTACAGCAACCGTGTAACTGTGTAAAGAGACTCTTAAACTAACAGTGTCACAATGTAAAGAGGCAATACATTGACTGTGTAACAGTGTAAAGAGGCATTACAGTAACAGTGTAACAGTGTAAAGGGATTCTTAAACTGACACTGTCATAGTGTAAATTGACTCTTAAACTAACAGTGGCGCAGTGCAAAGAGGCATTACACTAACAGTGTAACAGTGTAAAGGGAAAGTTAAACTAACATTGGCACAGTGTAAAGAGGCATTACACGAACAGTGTAACAGTGTAAAGGGACAGTTAAACTAACAGTGGCACAGTGTAAAGAGGCATTACACTAACTGTGTAACAGTGTAAAGGGACAGTTAAACCCTCAGTGGCACAGTGTAAAGAGGCATTACACTAACTGTGTAACAGTGTAAAGGGACAGTTAAACCCTCAGTGGCACAGTGTAAAGAGGCATTACACTAACAGTGTAACAGTCCAAAGGGACAGTTAAACTAACAGTGGCACAGTGCAAAGAGGCATGATACTAACAGTGTAACAGTTTAAAGGGACAGTTAAACTAACAGTGGCACAGTGTAAAGAGGCATTACACCAACAGTGCAAAGGGACTCTTAAACTAACAATGTCACAATGTAAAGAGGCATGATACGAACAGTGTAACAGTGTAAAGGGACAGTTAAACTAACAGTGGCACAGTGTAAAGAGGCATTACACTAACAGTGTAACAGTGTAAAGGGACAGTTAAACTAACAGTGGCACAATGTAAAGAGGGATGATACTAACAGTGTAACAGTGTAAAGGGACAGTTAAACTAACAGTGGCACAGTGTAAAGAGGCATAACACTAACAGTGTAACAGTGTAAAGGGACAGATAAACTAACAGTGGCACAGTGTAAAGAGGCATGATACTAACAGTGTAACAGTGTAAAGGGACAGTTAAACTAACAGTGGCACAGTGTAAAGAGGCATTACACTAACAGTGTAACTGTGTAAAGGGACAGTTAAACTAACAGTGGCACAGTGCAAAGAGGCATTACACTAACAGTGTAACAGTGTAAAGGGACAGTTAAACTAATAGTGGCACAGTGTAAAGAGGCATGATACTAACAGTGTAACAGTGTAAAGGGACAGTTAAACTAACAGTGGCACAGTGTAAAGAGGCATTACACCAACAGTGTAACAGTGCAAAGGGACTCTTAAACTAACAGTGGCACAGTGTAAAGAGGCAGGATACTAACAGTGTAACTGTGTAAAGGGACAGTTAAACTAACAGTGGCACATTGTAAAGAGGCATTACTCTAACAGTGTAACAGTGTAAAGGGACAGTTAAACTAACAGTGGCACAGTGTAAAGAGGCATCACACTAACATTGTAACAGTGTAAAGGGACAGTTAAGCTAACAGTGGCACAGTGTAAAGAGGCATGACACTAACAGTGTAACAGTGTAAAGGGACACTTAAACTAACAGTGGCACAGTGTAAAGAGGCATTACACTAACAGTGTAACAGTGTAAAGGGACAGTTAAACTAACAGTGGCACAATGTAAAGAGGGATGATACGAACAGTGTAACAGTGTAAAGGGACAGTTAAACTAACAGTGGCACACTGTAAAGAGGCATTACACTAACAGTGTAACAGTGTAAAGGGACAGTTAAACTAACAGTGGCACAGTGTAAAGAGGCATGACACTAACAGTGTAACAGTGTAAAGGGACACTTAAACTAACAGTGGCACAGTGTAAAGAGGCATTACACTAACAGTGTAACAGTATAAAGGGACAGATAAACTAACAGTGGCACAATGTAAAGAGGGATGATACTAACAGTGTAACAGTGTAAAGGGACAGTTAAACTAACAGTGGCACAGTGTAAAGAGGCATTACACTAACAGTGTAACAGGGTAAAGGGACTGTTAAACTAACAGTGGCACAGTGTAAAGAGGCATGATACTAACAGTGTAACAGTGTAAAGGGACAGTTAAACTAACAGTGGCACAGTGTAAAGAGGCATGACACTAACAGTGTAACAGTCGAAGGGATTCTTAAACTAACAGTGTCACAATGTAAAGAGGCATTACACTAACAGTGGCACAGTGTAAAGGGACAATTACACTGACAGTGTAACATTGTAAAGAGGCATTACAGCAACAGTGTAACTGTGTAAAGAGACTCTTAAACTAACAGTGTCACAATGTAAAGAGGCAATACATTGAAAGTGTAACAGTCTAAAGAGGCATTACAGTAACAGTGTAATAGTGTAAAGGGATTCTTAAACTGACACTATCATAGTGTAAATTGACTCATAAACTAACAGTGGCACAGTGTAAAGAGGCATTACACTAACAGTGTAACAGTGTAAAGGGACAGTTAAACTAACAGTGGCACAGTGTAAAGAGGCATGCTACTAACAGTGTAACAGTGTAAAGGGACAGTTAAACTAACAGTGGCACAGTGCAAAGAGGCATTACACTATACAGTGTAACAGTGCAAAGGGACTCTTAAACTAACTGTGTCACAATGTAAAGAGGCATGATATGAACAGTGTAACAGTGTAAAGGGACTGTTAAACTAACAGTGGCACAGTGTAAAGAGGCATTACACTCACAGTGTAACTGTGTAAAGGGACAGTTAAACTAACAGTGGCACAGTGAAAAGAGGCATTACACTAACAGTGTAACAGTGTAAAGGGACAGTTAAACTAATAGTGGCACAGTGTAAAGAGGCATGATACTAACAGTGTAACAGTGTAAAGGGACAGTTAAACTAACAGTGGCACAGTGTAAAGAGGCATTACACCAACAGTGTAACAGTGCAAAGGGACTCTTAAACCAACAGTGGCACAGTGTAAAGAGGCAGGATACTAACAGTGTAACTGTGTAAAGGGACAGTTAAACTAACAGTGGCACATTGTAAAGAGGCATTACTCTAACAGTGTAACAGTGTAAAGGGACAGTTAAACTAACAGTGGCACAGTGTAAAGAGGCATCACACTAACATTGTAACAGTGTAAAGGGACAGTTAAACTAACAGTGTCACAATGTAAAGAGGCATGATACTAACAGTGTAACAGTGTAAAGGGACAGTTAAACTAACAGTGGCACAGTGTAAAGAGGCATTACACTAACAGTGTAACAGTGCAAAGGGACTCTTAAACTAACTGTGTCACAATGTAAAGAGGCATGATACTAACAGTGTAACAGTGTAAAGGGACTGTTAAACTAACAGTGGCACAGTGTAAAGAGGCATTACACTAACAGTGTAACAGTGTAAAGGGACAGTTAAACTAACAGTGGCACAGTGTAAAGAGGCATTACACTCACAGTGTAACTGTGTAAAGGGACAGTTAAACTAACAGTGGCACAGTGTAAAGAGGCATTACACTAACAGTGTAACAGTGTAAAGGGACAGTTAAACTAATAGTGGCACAGTGTAAAGAGGCATGATACTAACAGTGTAACAGTGTAAAGGGACAGTTAAACTAACAGTGGCACAGTGTAAAGAGGCATTACACCAACAGTGTAACAGTGCAAAGGGACTCTTAAACTAACAGTGGCACAGTGTAAAGAGGCAGGATACTAACAGTGTAACTGTGTAAAGGGACAGTTAAACTAACAGTGGCACATTGTAAAGAGGCATTACTCTAACAGTGTAACAGTGTAAAGGGACAGTTAAACTAACAGTGGCACAGTGTAAAGAGGCATCACACTAACATTGTAACAGTGTAAAGGGACAGTTAAGCTAACAGTGGCACAGTGTAAAGAGGCATGACACTAACAGTGTAACAGTGTAAAGGGACACTTAAACTAACAGTGGCACAGTGTAAAGAGGCATTACACTAACAGTGTAACAGTGTAAAGGGACAGTTAAACTAACAGTGGCACAATGTAAAGAGGGATGATACGAACAGTGTAACAGTGTAAAGGGACAGTTAAACTAACAGTGGCACACTGTAAAGAGGCATTACACTAACAGTGTAACAGTGTAAAGGGACAGTTAAACTAACAGTGGCACAGTGTAAAGAGGCATGACACTAACAGTGTAACAGTGTAAAGGGACACTTAAACTAACAGTGGCACAGTGTAAAGAGGCATTACACTAACAGTGTAACAGGGTAAAGGGACTGTTAAACTAACAGTGGCACAATGTAAAGAGGGATGATACTAACAGTGTAACAGTGTAAAGGGACAGTTAAACTAACAGTGGCACAGTGTAAAGAGGCATTACACTAACAGTGTAACAGGGTAAAGGGACTGTTAAACTAACAGTGGCACAGTGTAAAGAGGCATGATACTAACAGTGTAACAGTGTAAAGGGACAGTTAAACTAACAGTGGCACAGTGTAAAGAGGCATGACACTAACAGTGTAACAGTCGAAGGGATTCTTAAACTAACAGTGTCACAATGTAAAGAGGCATTACACTAACAGTGGCACAGTGTAAAGGGACAATTACACTGACAGTGTAACATTGTAAAGAGGCATTACAGCAACAGTGTAACTGTGTAAAGAGACTCTTAAACTAACAGTGTCACAATGTAAAGAGGCAATACATTGAAAGTGTAACAGTCTAAAGAGGCATTACAGTAACAGTGTAATAGTGTAAAGGGATTCTTAAACTGACACTATCATAGTGTAAATTGACTCATAAACTAACAGTGGCACAGTGTAAAGAGGCATTACACTAACAGTGTAACAGTGTAAAGGGACAGTTAAACTAACAGTGGCACAGTGTAAAGAGGCATGCTACTAACAGTGTAACAGTGTAAAGGGACAGTTAAACTAACAGTGGCACAGTGCAAAGAGGCATTACACTATACAGTGTAACAGTGCAAAGGGACTCTTAAACTAACTGTGTCACAATGTAAAGAGGCATGATATGAACAGTGTAACAGTGTAAAGGGACTGTTAAACTAACAGTGGCACAGTGTAAAGAGGCATTACACTCACAGTGTAACTGTGTAAAGGGACAGTTAAACTAACAGTGGCACAGTGAAAAGAGGCATTACACTAACAGTGTAACAGTGTAAAGGGACAGTTAAACTAATAGTGGCACAGTGTAAAGAGGCATGATACTAACAGTGTAACAGTGTAAAGGGACAGTTAAACTAACAGTGGCACAGTGTAAAGAGGCATTACACCAACAGTGTAACAGTGCAAAGGGACTCTTAAACCAACAGTGGCACAGTGTAAAGAGGCAGGATACTAACAGTGTAACTGTGTAAAGGGACAGTTAAACTAACAGTGGCACATTGTAAAGAGGCATTACTCTAACAGTGTAACAGTGTAAAGGGACAGTTAAACTAACAGTGGCACAGTGTAAAGAGGCATCACACTAACATTGTAACAGTGTAAAGGGACAGTTAAACTAACAGTGTCACAATGTAAAGAGGCATGATACTAACAGTGTAACAGTGTAAAGGGACAGTTAAACTAACAGTGGCACAGTGTAAAGAGGCATTACACTAACAGTGTAACAGTGCAAAGGGACTCTTAAACTAACTGTGTCACAATGTAAAGAGGCATGATACTAACAGTGTAACAGTGTAAAGGGACTGTTAAACTAACAGTGGCACAGTGTAAAGAGGCATTACACTAACAGTGTAACAGTGTAAAGGGACAGTTAAACTAACAGTGGCACAGTGTAAAGAGGCATTACACTCACAGTGTAACTGTGTAAAGGGACAGTTAAACTAACAGTGGCACAGTGTAAAGAGGCATTACACTAACAGTGTAACAGTGTAAAGGGACAGTTAAACTAATAGTGGCACATTGTAAATAGGCATGATACTAACAGTGTAACAGTGTAAAGGGACAGTTAAACTAACAGTGTCACAATGTAAAGAGGCATCATACTAACAGTGGCACAGTGTAAAGGGACAGTTAAACTAACAGTGTCACAATGTAAAGAGGCATCATACTAACAGTGGCACAGTGTAAAGGGACAATTACACTGACAGTGTAACAGTGCAAAGAGGCATTACAGCAACAGTGTAACTGTCTAAAGAGACTCTTAAGCTAACAGTGTCACAATGTAAAGAGGCAATACATTGACAGTGTAACAGTGTAAAGAAGCATGAAAGTAACAGTGTAACAGTGTAAAGGGATTCTTAAACTGACACTGTCATAGTGTAAATTGACTCTTAAACTAACAGTGGCACAGTGTAAAGAGGCATTACACTAACAGTGTAACAGTGTAAAGGGACAGTTAAACTAACAGTGGCACAGTGTAAAGAGGCATGATACTAACAGTGTAACAGTGCAAAGGGACTTTTAAACTAACAGTGTCACAGTGTAAAGGTACACTTAAAGTAACAGTGTCACAGTATAAAGGGATTCTTAAACTGACAGTGTAACAATTTAAAGGGAATCTTAAACTAAAAGTGTCACAGTGTAAATGGTCTTTTAAACTTACAGTGTCACAGGATAAAGGGACTCTTAAACTGACAGTGTAACAGTGCAAAGGGACTTTTAAACTAACAGTGTCACAGTGTAAAGGTACTCTTAAAGTAACAGTGTAACAGTGTAAATGGACTCTTAAACTGACAGTGTCACAGTGTGAAGAGGCATTCAACTAACAGAGTAACAGTGGAAAGGGGCCCTAAAACTAACAGTGTCACAGTGTGAAGAGGCATTACACTAACAGTGTAACAGTGTAAAGGGACAGTTAAACTAACAGTGTAAACAGTGTAAAGAGGCATTACACTAATAGTGTAAAAGTGCAAAGGGACTCTCAAACTAACAGTGTCGCAATGTAAAGAGGCATGACACTAACAGTGTAACAGTGTAAAGGGACAGTTAAACTAACAGTGTCACAGTGTAAACAGGCAATACACTGACAGTGTAACAGTGTAAAGAGGCTTTACAGTAACAGTGTAACAGTGCACAGGGACTCTTAAACTAATAGTGTCACAGTGTAAAGGTACTCTTAAAGTAACAGTGTCACAGTATAAAGGGACTCTTAAACTAACATTGTCATAGTGTAAAGAGACATTACACTAACAGTGCAACAGTGTAAAGGGACTCTTAAACTGACAGTGTAACAATTTAAAGGGAATCTTAAACTAAAAGTGTCACAGTGTAAAGAGACATTACACTAACAGTGTAACAGTGTAAACGGACTCTTAAACTGACAGTGTAACAATTTATAGGGACTCTTAAACTAAAAGTGTCACAGTGTAAAGAGGCATTACACTAACAGCATCTCAGTGTAAAGAGGCATTGCACTAATACTGTAACAGTATAAAGGGACAGTTAAACTAATAGTGGCACAGTGTAAAGAGGCGTTACACGAACAGTGTAACAGTGTAAAGGGACAGTTAAACAAACAGTGTCACCGTGTAAAGAGGCATTACACTAACAGTGTGACAGTGTGAATGGACTCTGAAACAAACAGTGTCACAGTGGAATGAGGCATTTCACTAACAGTGTTCAAAGAACCTTACACTAGATTCTAAACTCTGAAATTCCCTTCCTAAACATCTGCACCTCTTTCTCCTTCTGTAAGACACTCGTTAAAACATACCTACTTGACTAACCTTTTACCACACATCCTCGAGTCTCCTTCTTTACCTTGGTGAGCCTTTGCATTCATTGTGTTTTTATGGCTATGTGATGTGACGTGGGTGGTTCTAACTGTTCAACTCGCCACCTGACAGCAGCAGGTGTATTTGTCTGAAGAGTTTAGCCCCTTGGGGTTTTATTTTTCAAATAAACAGACAGTGACAGGTTTTCTTGTCGGTTTTAAGAACAGAAAGTCAACTGTTCATTGATAAATATATCACATCCTGGAATTGTCACAACCCCTTTCACTCAGGCATTCAGTCATGCACACACGCAGACACAAACACACAGACAGACACACACACACACAAAGACACACACTCACACACACGCATGCACAAACATACACACACTCGCGCATAGACATAGACACACACATGCACAAATACGCACACACACAGACTCACAAAAACACAATCACACACACAAAGCAGATACATTAGGGACATTTAAGTGACTCTTGGACAGGTACATGGACGATAGTAGAATGAAGGGTAGGTAGTTAGTTTGATCTTAGAGTAGGTTAAAGTTTCAGCACAACGTCGTGGGCTGAAGGGCCTGTGCTGTGCTGTACTGTTCTATGTTCTATGTTCTAAACACATAGACAGAGACATTGACACACACACAGACACACACACACAGACAGACATACACACGCAGACATAGACACACACACACACACAAGCACACACAGAGACACATATACAGACACACACACAGAGACACATACACAGAGACACACACACAGACACATACACAGAGACACATATAGACACGCACACACACACAGACACACACATACACACACAGACACACACACACACAGACAAATACACACACACACATACACACACAGACACATACACACACACACGGGCGCGCACGCACACACACACACACACAGACACACACACACACAGACAGACACACATACAGACCCAGACAAACAGACACATACACACCCGCAGAGATACACAGGCACATACACACTTACACAGACACACGCATACAAACACATAAACATACACACACACACACACACAGGCACACATACAGACACAGACAAACAGACACATACACATACACAGAGACACACACTTACAGACACATACAGACACTCACAGACACATACAGGCACAGACACACACATACAGACTCACACACACACACGCACACACACACATATACACACAGACACACACATACAGACACAGACACACACACATACACAGAAACACACACTCACAAACGCACAGAGACACACACATATGCAGACACACACACACATGTACACAGACACACACACAGAAACACATACAGACACACATGCACACACATACACATACACACACACACAGACAGATACATATGCACACATACACACACAAACACATACGCACACACAGACACACAGGCACATACACACACAGACACATATACACTCACATATATACACATGCACATACGCACATACACATGCAGACAGACGCACACACAGATACACACCCACACAGACACATACATACACATGCACACATATACACACACACAAACACATACACACACAGCCACACACACATAAACGCGCACACATACACACACACAAGCACACATACATACAGACATACATGCAAGCATGTACTCACACACAGACGCAGACACAGACTTACATGTACATACACACATGCATGTGTACACACACACATACACACACAGACACACAGAGACACGCACACATACACACACACACACACAGATACAGACACACAGAGACAGACACACAGACACTCACACAGACACAGACACACAGACACAGATAAATACACACCCACAGACAAATACACACACACACATACACACACAGACACATACACACAGACGCACACACACACAGATACACGCATACAGACACACACACACATATGCAGACATACAGACACACACACAGAGAAACACATGCAGACACATACACACAGACAGACAAATACACACACAGACACATAAACACACACACATACAGACACAGACAAACAGACACATACACACCCGCAGAGACACACACACAGACACATACAGACACACACAGACAGGCACAGACACACACATACAAACTCACACACATAAACACACACACATACAGACACAGACACACACACATACACAGAAACACACACTCACAAATGCACAGAGACACACACACATACAGACACACACATGTACACAGACACAGAAACACATACAGACACACATGCACACACATACATACACACACGCATACACACACACACAGGTACATATGCACACAGACACAAACACATACGCACACACAGACACACAGGCACATACACACACAGACACATATACACTCACATATATACACATGCACATCCGCACATACACATGCCCACAGACACACACACAGATACACACCCACACAGACACATACACGCACATGCACACATATACACACACACAAACACATACACACACAGCCACACACACATAAACGCTAACACATACACACACACAAGCACACATACATACAAACATACATGCAAGCACGTACTCACACACAGACGCAGACACACACAGACACAGACTTACATGTACATCCACACATGCATGTGCACACATAAACTACACACACAAGTTTACACACACAGACACACACACACGTACACACACATACATACACCTGGGGTGATCTGGGGTGTCAATCAAATAATTTACTTCCTCAATTCTCTTGACCAATTTATATGAACTACTGAACCGTGCCTATAACAGTTCACCCTGTAAAGGCAGTAATACTAACACCTCATGCCCTGGTTGAAATGTGTGGATCTTAGCATGCTTGTCTGCCCATTTCTTCATCGTTGTTTGGGAAGCTTTAAGGTTTTCCTGAGCCACTTTGCAAGCTTGCGTTCCCAGAACACCAATACATAATCATGCACAGAAGATTCATCTGTCCGTTTTACAAACCTTTCTTTAATTAGTTTTTGATGACCTCTTATGTCATGTCTGTAAACTAATTTAAAAAGACCAGAACCAGTAGATTCATTAGGTGAATCCCTCGTGCCAAACAAAATAAATTCTATCCCTTTATCCCAATCATGGGGATATTCTTGACAATGCACCCTGATCATCGTTTTGAGGGTCTGATGGTATCTTTCTAACGCTCCCTGTGTCTGTGGGTGGTATGCTGAAGAATTTAACTGCGTTATACCCAAATTACCCGTAACTTCATGAAAAATTTTAGACATAAAATTGCAACCTTGATCTGACTGAATCTCAATCGGTAATCCATATCTAGTGAAGAACTGGGTTAACTTCTCTACCACTACCTTAGCAGAAATTGTTTTCAAGGAAATGGCATCTGAGAACCGAGTAGGCATAGCCATGACAGTGAGTATAGGTGTCCTGCTTTTGTTTTCGGTAAAGGTCCGACACGGTCTACCAACACCCGACTAAATGGTTCCCCACAAACTGGTATGGAAATTAGAGGTGACGGTTTTCTGGCAGTTTGCAGTTTTCCCACAATCTGGCACATACGGCATGTTTTTCAAAACTGCACCATATCCTTGGAAAGACTTGGCCAGTAAAAATGTCAACTTATTTATGTGATTTGGTCTTTCGGATCCCCACGTGTCCCGCTATCAGAATTTCATGTGTGAACCTTAATAGTTCCCGATGATACTTTGGCAATACCACTATCTGATAAATTACCATCCATTCTTTGTCTGCAGGTCTGTGAGGCAGTCTCCAATTCCTCATCAGAACCCCATCTTTAATATAATAGTCTTCTGGAAATCATTTTGCCTCAGCTTCTGTTGGAGCTGATTGTCCCACTTTATTTAACTCTGGATTGGCTTGCTGAGCCTTGATCAGAGAAGACTTACTAAACATTTCCTTCAGGTTATCCAAGTCCCCAATGAAAGTTTCAGATATTGGCTATCTGTCTGTGGTGCCAATTTTACCTCTGAAAATGGAACTTGTTCAGCCGTTGCTCGGGTTATTCATTACACATGAAGGAATAATTCCTGGAACCTTTTCCTGAAACTGTTCTGTCTCTTTAACTTCACTTGGTTATTCCTGACGACTGGAGAAGCTATGACTTTCGATCCAGCCAAATCATTCCGCTGGGGTCGGTCAACTCTGTTGACTGGTAAACTATGGGCAACTGCTACAGTTACTGTCCCAGACATTGGGTCACTGTCTAGGTGTACCTGTTACAAAGGTCTGGGTATATACTCTCCGCAAATGCCATTCATTGTAACTGTAACATTCAGTACGCTCTCTGGTGGAAATGGTATGCCTTTCCCCAGCAAAAGAGTTTGGGTTGCTCCTGTTTCCCTAAGTATAACTCTTAGTTTGCCTGCCTCACTTGACGGATAAGCAGTTAGTTTTTCTTTCGACAAGAATTCCCGATAACTCTCAGGTATCTTATTCACAATCCCTACACTCACATTGTTATTTGTATTTGTCCTTACAGCTGCAGTCAGAGCTACAGCCTGATCTTCTCTACTCTTAGTCAGGGCCCCTTTCTCTGCATTGGCTTTGTGCACCCCAATATGTCCCATGGGTTTACCCCACAACTTCCAGCATTCTGCACGATGGTATCCCACGTTGGGACAATGGTAACACTTACACTTGCGGACCTCACTTCCACTCTCAGCACCTTCCTTTCTGGTCTGAGGAGGAGATCCAAGGGCATTCACAGCTGTCCTTTCCAGTCTCTGGCTACTTGCCTTCCTCTCACTCTACCACTTTCTATCCTTTCCAGGTGTGTGCTGGTGACAGATACAGGTTTGAGCTGATAAACAAGCTCATAATTATCAGCAATTTCTGCTGCCTGTCTGGCTGTTGAAACCTTCTGGTTCTCTACATGGGTTCTTAATAACGGAGGGAGTGAATTTTTACATTTTTCCAGGACAATTACTTCCCTTAGGTTCTCATACATGGCCTCCATCTTTAGTGCCCGTATTGAACAATCAAAATTAATTTGCTTTATTCTCTCAAATTGTATATAAGTCTGGCCAGACAGCTCTGGAGGTTCCACAATTTCTGCTTGTATGCTTCAGGGACTAACTTATACGCAGCAGGAATAGCTTTTTTTGCCATCTCATAATCTGCAGAAGCCTCCTCAGAAAACATGGCATAACGTTCATGAGCTCTGCCCATCAACCTGCTATGCATAAGTAGTGTCCAACCTTCCTTAGACCACTTCATCTGTTTGGCTATCTTTTCAATTGAAATGAAAAATGCCTCGGCATCCCTTTCCTCAAACAGTGGGAGGGCTTGTACACATTTAAACAGCTATCCACTGGGCTGGATTCAGATCTTTCCTCACCAGAACTTTCACTGGAGTCAAGACCATGCCTTTGCCTTAGCTCCATCTTTTTTCATTCGAATTTCCTTTCCTCTCTTTCTCTTTCCCTTTCCTTATCCTCAAGTTCAAGTTTCTTCATTGCCAAATTTTTTCCAAGTTCAAGCTTTTTCAATTATTTTTCCTCCTTTTTCTGTTAAAGCTCAATCTGCTTCATCTGCAATTGATTTCTAGCGAATTCAATTGCATTACCCTTGGGTGTGCTTTCTTCTTCTTCCAGTTGCAAATGTTGTGCTATTACTCCAATTATGTCTGCTTTCTTAGCTCCTGGTTTTAACTCTAACACCAATTTTGCTGCCAATGTTATTAGCTTAACCTTGGTTAAGTTCTTCAAATTACTCAGGGATACATCTCCCATCCCCCGAAAAGACACAGTAACTGTTAAAAACATTCCGGTGGTATCAGCTTTACACTATTAAACAAGAAACCTTTTTCTTTTTCTTTTTCTTTTTTCAATTATTATTACCCCACTTACGTCATCAGCATATTTCATCAGTGTTGGGTTAATTGCGCAAAGAGAGGTCTTTTAGAGATGTGCTGGAAAGCTGAGCTGGATTGTGGCCTTCTTTCCTTCCTTGGGAATTCTCTTCTTCTCCTTGAAAGTTCTCTTCCTTTTTATACAGTTCAACCCCAACTCAAAACAATTCAAAAGCGAAATCGACAAAAGGAGGTCAACATTTTGACCTCCATCAATCTTGACCAATCACTTCTTTGTAAATAAACTCTCCAGGTGTCCTAAATTCTCTGTTGTTTATTGGGCTGGAAGTCAAGTGGTTTCCCAGAAAGGCTCGTTTTCCTCACAAGACCTCTCAGTGCCCCTTTTAAAAACATTTCTGGGAACTGTTTTTCAATATCAGGTGGCCTTTCGATGACCCCCACCCCCACCCCCCGCCTTTGAATGCCCCAAAGTTTAACATTTCGTCAATCTTTCAAAAATTCACCCTTCAAAAATATATTTAAAACACAGAAGCACTTTCGTAACAGTACTTAAAGTTTATACATCACCACAATCAGATGGATGCATGCAAGGATATTGAAGGAAGTATGAGTGGAAATTGGTGGAGGTGCTCACCAAAATCTTCCAATCCTCCTTAGATACAGGGGTGGTGCCAGAGGACTGAAAAATTGCAAATGTTACACTCTTGTTCAAAAAAGGGTGTGAGTATGAACCCACAAACTACAGGCCAGTCACTTTAATCTCAGTGGTGGGAAAGATTTTAGAAATGATAATTCAGGACACTTGAATAAGTGTGGATTAATTAAGGAAAGCAATATGAAGTTTGTTAAGGGTAAATCATGCTTAACCAATTTGATTCAGTTTTCTGAGAAGGTAACAGAGGGTTGATGAGGGTAATGCAGTTGATGTGGTGTACATGGACTTTCAAAAGGGGTTTGATGAAGTGCCACACAATAGGCTTGCCAGCAAAGTTGAAACCCATGGAATAAATGGGACAGCGGCAGCATGGATATGAAGTTGACTGACAGGAAACAGGGAGTGGGGTGAACAGTTGTTTGATAAACTGGAGCAAGGTATGTAGAGGGCTTCCCCAGGGGTCAGTACTAGGGTGACTGCTTTTCTTGATATATATTTATGACGTATTTCTGGGTGCACTATTTCAAAATTTGCAGATGACTCAAAACTTGGAAGTATTGTTAACTGTGAGGAGGCTAGTGACAGACTTCAAGAGGTCACAGATAGGCTGGTGGAATGGGCAGATACGTGGCACATGAAATTTAATGCAGAGACATGGATCTAATGGGCCAAATGGCCTCCTGTTCTGTAAGTGACTCTCTGAGAAGTGTGAGGTGATATATTTTGATCAGAAAAAACAAGGAGAAGCAATCTAAATTAAAGGGTACAATTCCAAAGAGGGTGAACCTGCGGGTATATGGACACAAATTATTGAAGGTGACAGGGCAGGTTGAGAAAGTGGTTAAAAAAGCACATGGGCTCTTGGGCTTTGGAAAGAGGGTTATAAAATACAAGGACAAGGAAGTTATGAGGAAACTTTATAAAACATTGGGTCAGCCTCAACGGGAGTATTGTATCCAATTCAGAAACCCACTTTGGAAGGATGTGAATGCTTTGGAAAGGGTGCAGAAAAGATTTGAGTAATGTTGCAGTGATGAGGGACTTCAGTTATGTGGATAGGTTGAAGAGGTTTGAGAGGAGATTTGATAGAGTTGTTCAAAATCATGAAGGGATCCAGATAGAATAAATAGGAAGAAACTATTTCCATTGGCGGCAGGGTTGAGAAGCAGAGGACACCGATTTAAGATGAATGGCATGAGAACCAAGGGTGACAGCGAGTGGTTAGGATCTGGCATGCACTGTCTGAGAGTGTGATGGAGGCAGAATCAATCCAGGCCTTCAAAAGGGAATTGGATAAGAATCTGAAGAGAAATAAAAATACAGGACTATGGAGAAAGGGCAGGGGAGTGGGAGTAACTGATTTGTTCTTGCAGAAAGCCAGCATGAACATGACAGGCCAAATAGCCTCCTTCTGGGGTAACCATTCTATGATTCTATAATTGTATAATTATTTTTAAGCTTCCAGTTCTGATGAAGAATCGGTACCTGCTCAATTAACCTGCCCAGTTGCAGATGTTGATGTCATTTTCTCTTTATTTGGGATTCCTATTGTCATAATTATATTTCTTTTCTATCCATCTCTGCAGTTTTTAAGTCATCTATTGAGAAATTCCAAACAAGTAAAGCAAGCAGCAGGAACATTTATTGAAAGATAAAAGTCATTTTTCTCTCCACCTGCTTCTGTGTCTCATGATCATCAAGGGATTTTTACACTCAGCAGAGATCTGACCATGATACCATCACCTGTCGACACCTGGCCTTCTCCCTCGTCTAGTTCAACTTGGTGAAAGATGTCCAACCCTGACCAGGAAGTTGTCTAAGAGAGGGAGAACAGGTCAGATGTGACAACAGTGTCATATATCAGGATGGTTTTGGGGTAGTCATGGTAGTGGTGGTGGTGGGGTGGGTGTTGGTGTGCATAGATGTGAGGCTCCCAGACTGTACAAAAGTAGCTCATTCCCTGATATCATTTCAGTGTTCAGATCATGTGGCATTTCACTGCATATGGAAGCAGGTGGTGTTGGCTAAAGAAAGGCTAGTTCTTTGTGTTTGTTAAAGTCACATGGCCCCCAAGATTAGCTTGAAGCTTTTTCTTCATGAAGCAGGCCTGGGAGCTTAGATAATCATTAGAAACAAGAGTCTTATGACTGAGAACTATGATCAGACCAACGAACCGTTAAATCTTATGACTAAATCTTGGGTAAGAATTAGCAACGAGGATACTTTGAGAGCTTAGATCAGAACAAGGAAACGTTAAATCTTATGACAAACTCAGGTAAGAATTTGCAACAAGTGTATAATGCCTGAGGGTTTGGATTAGAATGAGAAAATGTTAAATCATTTGAGTGAGGATTGGATAAGAATTGGACACTAATATGTTGTATGCCCATGGGAATTGTGCAATGAGAGGTTTTCACTATGTTACAGTATAATGTACTATCTTGCTCAATGTCCCTCCTCTGACAGTTACAACAATCTCAGACATGACTGTTATTGAGAGATAACTTTGCAAGTGACTTCTGTAATTATATCTGGATTGGTGAAATGTAATGATATCACATCTACATCTCGCCTTCCAGTAAGGGCTTGTTTACAATCCAAGTCCTGGAAACCTACTGGTGAGCACTTTTAAAAACTTATCCATGGACTCCTTTTCAGTTTGAACACAAATTCTCAAGAATTTACCAAAGAAATGGAAGCACTCATAACAATGTCCTGTTACTCCTTCTTAATGCTGGATTCCATCAATTTCCCAATGGCAGGTGTGAGGCTAAATGGCCTGTAATTTCCTGCTTTCTGTCTCCCTCCTTTCTTGAATAGAGGTTTTACATTTGCAGATTTCCAATCCACTGGGACCTTTCCAGAATCTAGGGAATCTTGGAAGCTTACAGCCAATGCATCCTCTATATCCACCATCTAAACGCACAGTGGCAGCAGTGTGTACCATCTACAAGATGCACTGCAGCAATGCACCGAAGCTCCTCAGACAGCACCTTCCAAACCCACAACCTCTATCACCTAGAAGGACAAGGGCAGCAGGTGCATTTGAACATCACCACCTGCAAGTTCCCCTCCAAGTCACACACCATCCTGACTTGGAACTATATCGCCATTCCTTTACTGTCACTGGGTCAAAATCCTGGAACTGTCTTCCTAACAACAGCCCTGATGGACTGCAGTGGTTCAAGAAGGCAGCTCACCACCACCTTCTCAAGGGCAATTAGGGATGGGCAATAAATTCTGGCCTGGCCAGTGACGCCCACATTCCCTGAATGAATATTTTTAAAACTCTGCAGCCACTTCTTTAAGGCCCTAGGATACAACCATCAGGACCAGTGGACTTGTCAGCCTTTAGTGCTATTAGTATTCCTATACCTTTCTCTAGTGATAGTGATTTTTTTTATTCATTCATTTGATTTTTTCACATTCCTCCCTCCCTTTTGCGTCAGAATTTTCTAGTATTATTGAGATGCTTTTACTATCACCTACTGGGAAGACAGATACAATACACTTGTTTCCCATTATTAATTCCCCAGTCTCAGCCTCTAAGGGACCAGCGTTTACTTTAGCTACTCTTTTCTTTTTTACATATTTGTCGAAGCTCTTACTGTCTGTCTTTATATTGCTAGTTTACTCCCATATTCCAATTTCTCCCATTTTTAGTCATCCTTTGCTAGTTTCTAAATGTTTCCCAATCTTCAAGCCTACCATTAATCTTCTCAACACTGTACGCCTTTTCTTTCAATTTGATACCATCTTTAACTTCCTTAGTCACAGATAATTCATCCTCCTTGTAAGACTTTCTTTCTGAATGGAATATATCTTTGTGCAGAGTTATGGTTAGCCTCTTTCTGATGTTAATTAGATCATGGTTAATCGACACCTCAACTTCATTCACCCACCTTTACTCCATATATATTGATGCCCTTAGACAACAGAAACAAACATTTTCATTGATCCTTTTGGTGGGAGCCTGACCAGTCTTCAGATACAGGATGGGTAGAATTCAATGCCAGTGGGGCTGTCGAATGAGCATTACTGGAAGATGGAGGCAAAGGAGAGGGGGCAAGTGGGAGAGAAAACAGACAGGCCTGGCACCACTCCTGATACTGGAGAGGCCTTGAACCCTGGCCCTGTGCTGGAGACACAGACCTCTGCTTAGAAAGGCGGCGTCTCCGTGACCGTCTGGAATACCCTGGCTGGGCAGGGCGAAGGGTGTTGGGTGGGCATGTAGTGAAGGGGAAGGAGGGTCCAAGGGGTTAGGATTTTTCCCAGTGTGCATCCTCCACTGGTTAAATCCCAGCGGCGGGTAAGAGACCCTTAACTGGTCATTAACAGGCCACTTAAGGGCCTCAGTTGACCGCTGGGCAGGAAGGCTGTCATCAGACTTGCCCGCCTCCAACAACATTACTTGGTGGCGGTGAGGAAATGGGCCCTCTGCCCCCAGCCTCCCAGCTGCCCCCAGCCCCTCCACTTCCAATACCACCTTGAGGGGGGGGGGCATAAATTCCAGCCCGAGATGTGGGGAATAGGAGAGGGGGCAAATGTGGGAGTGGGGTAATCAGATGGGGGGCACAATTAGGAAAGGGGCTGTACTTCAAGTGGCCATCAGGAGAGAGGTTGATGGGGAGGAGGGGCTGATCATGGGAGGGGCATTTGGAAGAGTGTGAGTTTGGGAGAAGGGGGATCGTCAGATGGGCAATTGGGAGATGGTGGGTGACCAGGACAGGTGGCAATGGAGAGGGTGAGGCAATGAGGAGAAGAGGAACTGGGAGAGGAGGAATGATCATGAGAGCAGTGATAAGCAGAGGGGACCAATTGAGGGCGTGGGGGGAGGGGGAGGGGGAGGTGAGGGGAGTTACGATTGGGAGGGGTGGTGATCTGGAAGGGAGACATTATCTGCAACAGGCAGCTTTTCAAACTCATAAAAACATCTGACCTGTGACTGACTTGCTCTGGGCTGCCACCAGAAGCCTGTTTTGGGAGTGCTGCTGGCTGGCTTGGTGTACCAACCATCCACTCGTTCTCTCATCCCACCCCCTCATTCCACCAGATCACCCTCTCGGAAGTTAAAATCCCCCTAATGTTTTTCTTCAAATCTATAACTTTCCTCCTTGATTCTGAAGTAAGTGTTTCAATAAATAAGTGAAGTAAAAGTTGTTAAATACTTACTCTGAATCTCTGGGTATTTCACCATGAGCAGCAGACTCCATTGAAGGCTGGTGTTTGTCCCAGCACCAAACAGTTCCAATGGCACCGTGAACACATTTCTGACATGGAAGTAAGATTCCCGATTTCTGCTTCTTTCAGGTGAGAATTACAAGATGAATAATGACATTTCAATAGAACTGTTCTTTATACAGCTGACAGAAGTAAAAGTGACCCTGGGAATATTGAATTGTCATAAAAGCCCAACTGAATCATTCATGTCACCTGGAGATGGAAATTTGCCATCCTTACCCAGTCTGGTCTATATGTGATTCCAGTCCCAGACCAACATGGTTAACTCTTGACTGTCCTCTGAAGTGGCTGAGCAAGACATCTTCCTTGGATATGGAGGGATTGCCGGAGATTTTCAAATGTTATATCCCGGTTCAGAAAAGGGGAGAGGGATACACCCAGCAATTACAGGCCAGTCAGTGGTGGGTTGACTTTTAGAGACTATTTGATAAAGTGTGGACCAATCAATCAAATTCATCATGGATTTGTTAAAGGTAAATCATGTTTGACTAACTTGATCGAGTTCTTTGATGAAGTAACTGAAAGGGCTAATGGGGGTAATGTGGTTGACGTGTAAAAAGGATTTTGCAAAGTACTGCATTATAGACTTGTTAGTAAAATTAAAGCCAATGGGATTAAAGGAGGGGCAGTGGATACAAAATCCACTAATGGATAGAAAGCCAGGATAAGTGGCTGTAAGTGGTTGTTTTTTCAGGCTGGAGTGAAGTTTACAGTGATGTTCCCTAGGGTGCAGTATTAGAATCATTGCTCTTTTTGATATCTGTTCATGACCTGAATTTGAATATAAGCAGTATCATTTCAAAGTTTGCAGCTGTGTCTGTACATAAATCCTTGAAGGTGAAAGGACAAGTTCAGAAGGCTGTTTAGTTTAGTTTAGTTTAGTTTAGAGATACAGCACTGAAACAGGCCCTTCGGCCCACCGAGTCTGTGCCGACCATCAACCACCCATTCATACTAATCCTACACTAATCCCATATTCCTATCACATCCCCACCTGTCCCTATATATTATTTCCCTACCACCTACCTATACTAGGGGCAATTTATAATGGCCAATTAACCTATCAACCTGCAAGTCTTTGGCATGTGGGAGGAAACCGGAGCACCCGGAGGAAACCCACGCAGACACAGGGAGAACTTGCAAACTCCGCACAGGCAATACCAGGAATCGAACCCGGGTCCCTGGAGCTGTGAGGCTGCGGTGCTAACCACTGCACCACTGTGCCAACCACTGCACCACTGTGCCGCCCCCATTTAAAAAATGGAAAGCTTGTAGATCCTGATAGAGACAGTGTAAAAGCAAGGAAGTTCTGCTAAATGTTTATAAAACATTGGATCGGCCTCAGCTGGAGCATTGTGTTCAATCCTGTCCAGCACAGAGAAAGTCACAGCCTTGCAGAAGGTGCAGAATAGATTTACCAGGGATGAGGGACTTCAATTACGACTGGAGAGTTGGGATTGTTCTCCTTCGAGCAGAAAAGCTTAAGGGGAAATTTAATAGAGGTGTTCAAAACCATGGATGGTTTTGATAGAATAAATAAAACAAAACAGTTTCCAGTGGTAGGTGGGTCGGTAACAAGGGGCCCAGGTTTAAGGTGAAAGAACCAGAGGTGACATGAGGAAACATGTTTTGTATACAGTGAGTTGTTGTGATCTGGAATGCACTACCTGAAAGGTCAGTGGAAGCAGATTCAATGGTAACTTTCGAAAGAGAATTGGCTGAGTATTTGAAGGGAAATCGTACAGGGAGATGAGGAAAGAGCATGGAAGTGGGATGAATTGGATAGCTCTAGCAAAGATCCAGTATGATGGGCTGACTGGTCTCCTTGCTGTCCAGTTCTATGACTCTATCACATCTGTTATATTACAATATGGCAACTAGGGATGAGCAATAAATGTTTTTTTCCAGTGACAGCCATTTCCTGATAACTAACTTTGAAAAAAGAAACTCAAGAAGTATCTGTAGCTTTCATATTGCTGAAAATCGAGACATATTGTCGAAGCTTTTCGTCTGGTATTGTGAATAATGATGATGGTAATGGATTCTCTCAGCAGTACAACCAGAGCCAATTCATGGCACCACAGTTTGCTCTGCTCTTCAGGAGGAAGATTGGGAAAGAAATCGTGATAGATAGGGGATTCTATAGTTGGGTCACAAGCAGGCATTCCTGCGGACGCAGACGTGATTCCAGAATGGTACGGTGTCTCCCTGGGGCTAGGGTCAAGGACGACAGTTGGAAGCAAAACCTCGAAAGTTTGGAGAGAAGCAGCGGGAGACGAGACGAGTTAAAAAGCAGATGATCATTGGAGATTCAGAGAGAAGCAGCAGGAGAAGACAGGAGATTCAGGAGAGAATATTCAGAGAGGAGATTCAGACATAGGAGATTCAGACATAGGAGATTCAGAGAGAGGAGATTCAGAGAGAGGAGATTCAGAGAGAGGAGATTCAGAGAGAGGAGATTCAGAGAGAGCAGATTCAGAGAGATGAGATTCAGAGAGAGCAGATTCGGATTCCTCCCAATGTGCCTTATCCTACCTGTAATTGTAACACTGAGCCTCAGTTGAGGTTCAGTGAGGGGGAGCCCACCTTTGAGGGTAATGGAGAAGGGGAAGTCTGGGGAACTACCGGATCTCGGGGTCTTTGAGACAGGAGGATTGAAGACCAGGATGGTCGAGGGAATCAATTGTACCCGACACTACCCACCCAGGTCATGGGGATAGAAGGCCAGAGGGGCCGAGGGAATCCCTTGTGTCAAATGTGGCAACAGAAATTTGTTCTGCCACCTGTGGGTGGGGGCCGGGGTCCTCTGCAGAACGACAATGTGGTCCCATATGACTTGCCCCAACTCCAGAAATTGAAGGCGGGGAGACAAGCTGAGGAAGGATGGGGATCCCTCCCTGCACTTCACACAATCGAGCAGGTGGGGAAGGTCAACCAATGTGAATTGGAAATGAACAAGCTTCCCCTCACGTCCCTGGATAACCAGTTGTAACAGAGCCTTTGCGCAGACTGTAAAATGGGGGAAGGCACTACAGAGGGATTAAAGGAATTGATTACGGGAGCGATGGGGTATAATCAGAGGAGCCCTTTCGCCCAGATAGAAAAAACCTGACAGACGGCCAACGAGAGCCTGGCAGCGTTTGCAGACAGGCATTGGCCAGTTTATGCCAAGCCCACTGCGGGGCGCGTAGTGAGAGCTCAGTTACAGGGGGACCTGTTAAACCACTGGTTATGGTATCCAGTGGAAAACAGCCTGCCAAGGATCCAGGACACCATTAGTCTCTGGATAACCTAACCATCTCCCCTTAGTCTAGCGGGGTCCCAGACAGTCTGGTGGACTTTACCGGAGATGAGCAGGTTGGAGCAATCTCCACACCCTTCGCAATCTGCCGAGGAGACCTACACACCGGGTGAAAGTGCATCCTTTTAGAGTGGGAACAGCCACATTCCGGAGTCCTTGGTGCCGACTTTATGTTAGCAAACCAAGTGATTGTGGATCTCAAAAACGGGTGCCTGTCGGGAGATAAGAGTTCTGTTTGGTCAACCTGGGTGGTAGAGGTCACGGGTTTGGAAAGTGCTGTCTAAGGAGCCTTGGTGTGTTGCTGCAGTGCAACTTCATTTTTTTTTTAGAGATACAGCACTGCAACAGGCCCTTCGGCCCACCGAGTCTGTGCCGACCATCAACCACCCATTTATACTAACCCTCCGCTAATCCCATATTCCTACCACATCCCCACCTTTCCTATATTCCCCTACCACCTATCAATACTAGGGGCAATTTATAATGTCCAATTTACCTATAAAACTGCAAGTCTTTGGCTGTGGGAGGAGACCAGAGCACCCAGCGAAAACCCACGCAGGGAGAACTTGCAAACTCCGCACAGGCAGTACCCAGATTTGAAGCTGGGTCACTGGAGTTGTGAGGCTGCAGTGCTAACCACTGTGCCACTGTGCATCGGTGGTGGAGGAGAGAGTGAATGCTTGAGTATGAGGTGCCAATCAAGCGGGCTGCTTTATCCTGGATTGTATCGAGCTTCTTGAGTGTTGTTGGAGCTGCACCCATCCAGGCAAGTGGAGAGTATTCCATCACACTCCTGACTTGTGCCTTGTAGATGGTGGACAGGCTTTGGGGAGTCAGGAGATGACTTACTCGCTGCAGGATTCCTAACCTCTGACCTGCTCTTGTCACCACAGTATTTATATGGCTGCTCCAGTTCAGTTTCTGGTCAATGGTAGCCCCTAGGATGCTGATAGTGGGGGATTCAGCGACGATAATGCCATTGAATGTCAAGGGGAGATGGTTAGATTGTCTATTGTTGGAGATGGTCATTGCCTGGCACTTGTGGCGCGAATGTTACTTGCCACTTATCAGCCCAAGCCTGGATATTGTCCAGGTCTTGCTGCATTTCTACACGGACTGCTTCAGTATTTGAGGAGTCGCGAATGGTGCTGAACATTGTGTAATCATCAGCGAACATCCCCACTTCTGACCGTATGATTGAAGGAAGGTCATTGATGAAGCAGCTGAAGATGGTTGGGCCTCGGACACTACCCTGAGGAACTCCTGCAGTGATGTCCTGGAGCTGAGATGATTGACCTCAAACAACCACAACCATCTTCCTTTGCGTTAGGTATGACTCCAACCAGCGGAGAGTTTTCCTCCTGATTCCCATTGACTCCAGACTTGGAACTATATCGCCGTTCCTTCACTGTCGCTGGGTCAAAATCCTGCAATTTCTTTTCTGTGGGTGTACCTACCCCACATGGACTGCAGTGGTTTAAGAAGGCAGCTCACCACCACCTTCTCAAGGGCAAGAAGGGATGGGCAATAAATGCTGGCCTAGCCTGCGATGCCCACATCCCATGAATGGAACAGGCTGATATGCTCGAACAGGTTGAGGTTAAGAGGGAGGATGTGCTGGATATTGTGAAAGACATGAGGATAGATAAGTCCCCGGGGCCAGACGGGATACACCCAAGGATATTACAGGAAGCGAGGGAAGAGATTGCTGCACCTTTGGAGATGATCTTTGCGTCTTCACTGTCCAGTGGAGTAGTGCCGGATGATTGGAGGGTGGCAAATGTTGTTCCCTTGTTTAAGAAAGGGAATAGGGATAACCCTGGGAATTATAGACCAGTCAGTCTTACGTCAGTAGTGGGCAAATTATTGAAGAGGATTCTGAGAGACAAGATTTATGATTATTTGGAAAAGCATGGTTTGATTAGAGAGAGTCAGCATGGCTTTGTAAGGGGCAGGTCATGCCTCACAAGCCTTGTTGAATTCTTTGAAGATGTGACAAAACACATTGATGAAGGAAGAGCAGTGGATGTGGTGTATATGGGTTTTAGCAAGGCGTTTGATAAGGTTCCCCATGGTAGGCTCATTCAGAAAGTAAGGAGGCATGCGATTCAGGGAAAGTTGGCTGTCTGGATACAAAATTGGCTGGCCCATCGAAGTCAGAGGGTGGTAGTAGATGGAAAGTATTCAGCATGGAGCTCGGTGACCAGTGGTGTTCCACAAGGATCTGTTCTGGGACCTCTGCTCTTTGTGATTTTTATAAATGACTTGGATGAGGAAGTGGAAAGCTGGGTTAGCAAGTTTGCCGATGACACGAAGGTTGCTGGAGTTGTGGATAGTGTGGAAGGCTGTTGTAGGTTGCAACGGGACATTGACAGGATGCAGAGCTGGGCTGAGAAGTGGCAGATGGAGTTCAACCTGGAAAAGTGTGAAGTGATTCATTTTGGAAGGTTGAATTTGAATGCAGAATACAGGCTTAAAGACAGGATTCTTGGTAGTGTGGAGGAACAGAGGGATCTTGGGGTCCATGTCCATAGATCACTCAAAGTTGCCACCCAAGTTGATAGAGTTGTTGAGAAGGCGTATGGTGTGTTGGCTTTCATTAACGGGGGATTGAGTTTAAGAGCCGCGAGATTATGCTGCAGCTCTATAAAGCCCTGGTTAGACCACACTTGGAATATTGTGTTCAGTTCTGGTCGCCTCATTATAGGAAGGATGTGGAAGCTTTAGAGAGGTTGCAGAGGAGATTTACCAGGATACTGCCTGGACTGGAGGGCATGTCTTACGAAGAAAGATTGAGGGAGCTAGGGCTTTTCTCATTGGAGCGAAGGAGGATGAGAGGTGACTTGATAGAGGGGTACAAGATGATGAGAGGCACAGATAGAGTGGATAGCCAGAGACTTTTTCCCAGGGTGGAAAGAGCTATCACCAGGGGGTATAATTTTAAGGTGATTGGAGGAAGGTTTCGGGGAGATGTCAGAGGTAGGTTCTTTACACAGAGAGTGGTGGGTGCGTGGAATGCACAGCCAGCGGTGGTAGTAGAAGCAGATACATTAGGGAAATTTAAGCGACTCTTGGATAGGTACATGGATGATAGTAGAATGAAGGGTAGGTAGTTAGTTTGATCTTAGAGTAGGTTAAAGGTTCGGCACAACATCGTGGGCCGAAGGGCCTGTACTGTGCTGTACTGTTCTATGTTCTATGTTCTACTGACTTCACTTAACCAGACTGTTCTTGCAAAACTCAGAACACAATGTCTAATATGAGATGTGATTCCACAATTGGACAGCACTTGCTGAACAACATCAAGCGTGCTAAGAATTACACTAACAACTAATTTAAGATTATCAGTCGGGCTCCCAATGTGGCTCACGTAAGC